>NC_041405.2:41855287-41962787 GCF_900747795.2 Erpetoichthys calabaricus
GATTCACAATCTGATTGTATGGGTGGTTACCTACCAGGTAACGCTTGTGGTTGGTGAGCAAGTCGGCTAACTTCTGCCACGGTGCCCTCTTTCAGTTGCGAGAAGCAGATCATACAATGGTTGAAATAGTTTAATATATATAGCAAAATCACCGCGCTTCGCAGGGGCGAATATGGTATTGCAAACGGCAGCGTTTCTATAAACTTAAAGTTACGGTTTATACCGTGCCTTGTTTCATATTCTTTTCCTACCTTATCAATTGTGTAATGTGTTTTTTGAACAGGTTTGATTAATGCAAGTGATCACTCCTGCTGCGTTCAGTCACTTCACGTGAGCCACTTATGAACATGCTTGTATGCTTAACTCGCTCCATTCTCAATTGTTTAATTAATTTTTTGCTCTTCGCTGTTTGCGGCTGTTCCTCCATTTCCCCCTACTTCGTTCTTTTATCTCGCGAATATGTTATTGCAATCCTTAACGGGAGCGTTTTAATAAACTGATTGAAAATAGTTTTGCATTTACCTTTTTAGTAAAAGGCGAGCTTTTAAGCCTGAGAAATCACCCCGTAAATGCACACGTTTAATTGGACATGTGTTAAAAGGTATGGTTACACAGTATTAAAAGACAGTGAACAACGTCAGTTACCTTTCTTCCCGCGTTTGATAAAAGGTGAGGTTTTAAGCCTGAGAAATCACCCCGTAAATGCACACGTTTAATTGCACATGTGTTAATATGTATGCTTACACAGTATTAAAAGACAGTCAAAAATTAACGTCATTTACCTTCATTCCCGCGTGTGACTCGTGCTGTAAATGTCTTCCTTGTTTTTAGTTCACGTGATTACGTAGGAGGCGTGATGACGCGATACGTGACTCCGCCTCCTCCATTACAGTGTATGGACAAAAAATATGTTCCAGTTATGACCATTACGCTTTGAATTTCGAAATGAAACCTGCCTAACTTTTGTAAGTAAGCTGTAAGGAATGAGCCTGCCAAATTTCAGCCTTCCACCTACACGGGAAGTTGGAGAATTAGTGATGAGTGAGTCAGTGAGTCAGTCAGTCAGTCAGTGAGGGCTTTGCCTTTTATTATTATAGATAATCTGCACAAAGCACACTCCACTCCACAATACTCAATCATAAATCAATAATTACTACACTAATCAATTCCTCCACACTCCCGGACGCGTTGCCACCCTTCCACCCAGCTCAGTTCTCCATCTGGGATTTCTCACAATCCTTTTATAGTCCTTGACCTGGAAGTGCTTCTGAGCCCTCAGTCCATGTGATTATCCAGCACTTCCAGGTCAGGTAAAAACTTCTCCTTTTCTTCAGCCCGGAAGTATATCATTTCTTCCGTTCCCGTGACTTGGAAATACTTCCGGGCTATACGGAAAATATAAATCCCTGGGCCTCCCTGCAGCAACTCCTGGCATTGTGAGCATTGTGATATTCTTACATTAAATTGGGGTGGAGGTTTCTAAGTTTCAAGCACAGACATATATGTAGTGTTTTATGTGTGGTATTGTATATTGTATCAGGTTTGACTCTGTGTTTGGGTTTGTGTGTATTTGTCCTGTGATGGACAGGCACCTTGTCTTGGTTTGTGCCATTTGCTTTCTGCGACAGGCTGCAGCTGCCCCGTGACCCTGCCCTGGAAAAGCTTGGAGAGCTTAGAAAGCTTAGGTTTGGAAGAGGAATGGATGGATAAATGGAGGGATGGATGTTATGGTAATACGAGATCCCACTCACATAGTAAATGTGATCTCTTAACCTATGAACAGAGTAGACAAAAACTTCAGTGAACAGAAGTGAACAGGATTCATGGAGAAAATAAACTTATTGTGATTCTATGATTGGTTATGTTAGGGGAAATGCTCCATAAATAAAGAATAGTCATGACCCGCTGTTAAAAATGAATCCAAAGATGAATGTTCTTGTGTTACTTTAAAAAATGGTGCAACTTTGTGGTCTTGTTTAGTGCAGCATGGCAGACTCACTTGTCTCAACAGAGCAGCCTCTTTTACAAGTTGGGTTCATTTACAAAGCACAGCTATAAAGCATTTTCATTACACTAATCAAAGAACAGATAAATGATATGGTCTTCAAACAGACCTATCTCTTGAGTATTATCTCAAAGTTACAAATAGTTATAGAGAATAAAACTCTGGTAAATATCTGGTTCATAGAATATGACTTCTTATTTGTAAACTAGCTCTATTTTGTAGCCTTGCCTGGGATGTTTGATATGAGAGTGGGTGTTAGTTGTAGTGCTGTTAATCAGATGTGTCAGAAGTGCTGTGTAAGTAAGAACTTTTCTTTATACATTGTTTGTAGATTTTGTTTTTTATTTTTACGATTAGGCAGGTATGATTGTTTCTGCATCTACTTTTCTCTTCCTCCCTTTTTAGCTTCTAGTGAAAAAATGTCTACATTCACAACCACAGCACCTGGCACCATCACTAGAGCTTTACAGTGAGTACTAACCTTTGAGCTGTGTGTCTTCCTTGAGCTTCCCTGAACTTTGTCCTTCCGTTTCACACATTACTGTACAAGCCAATCATGATCTTGTCTCTTTATTCCTGTCAGGAGCACTGCTCCCTTCTTAGTTTTCATTCCAAACAATTGGTTAGTGGTGCTATTTATGTGGCCTATCCATCCCTTCATTTGCATGGATAGGCCCATTCTGAGTGCTGCGCAAAGCATGTACAGTAACACCATAATAATAAAAATTAAAATAAAAATGACATTTGAGTTTAAGAGGTGGAATCTGCATGTTCACCCTTAGGGTTCATTGGTGAAATTTAGCAAAGCATTTTTCAAATAAATATGCAGCATTTTCCGGACACCATGTTCATTGAAGATATTCCTGGAAATGCATCGTGTGGCCAGTTTAGGCGAACCTTTTTTTCTAAGCGTTCTTGGTGTAGTTGATGGCAGTTGTGTTATGAGGATGCCTCGATGATGGGCCATTAGTGAGAACAGATGCCACTTGCTGTTGGTTTGGCAGTTATTGTATTGGAGAATTGTGTGGTGGTTCTAGTGGTAAAGAGGGACAATTGCACACCTCAATAATGAAATGCGTTCAAGGTCATTATTATTTACAGTATATAATAGTACATATAGCTTTGTATTGTCACTAAATATGATCTATTTTGTAATTGAGGATTTGCCTGTAAAACTGAAGATCTCATTCCAAAATAGGGAAGTGTGGTCTGGTATCGACAGAGATGACTTTCATACAGATGGCTCTGGTTACATAAAATGCATAGCAAATCACATCGATGTTGAGAGCCCTGTAGGATTGTGCATGGTCTGCCCATTTCTTGAAAATCCTTGAGGAACCTTAGACTGTCCTTAAGAAATATTGTTACAGTCATAGAAAATCACAGAAGAAGAGGTACATATAAAGTAATTTTCTATTTACGAAAAACGTGTCAGTCGTGGATGGGAATTGAACTTACACTTCCTGGTTGAGAGACGTGTATCCTGCTCACTACACTATCATACTTGGCCTGGGTTACTGTATCAGTTGATCCTGTGGTATTTGAACAGAGAACAAGAAGAGATTGAAGTGGACGCTAATTGTTGAACTTTACCTCATATTTCTGTTAAGTTCTTACTCAACTCTCTTTCAGTACATTTCAGGGTAGATGGAGGCTTTTCTGTGTTTGACAAAAAATAGAAATGTGTGAAATATCCCAACCCAAACCAGCATTGAGGTATGGTGTAGTGGGTAGAATACCCACCCTTAAAGTAGTGGTAATGGAGTTGATTCCCAGCTGTGATGTTAAAACTTGTTTTGTTTAAGACGTTTTCATGGTTGTCTATATTATAAGTGAGTAAGGCCATGTTCCATCAGGAATTGCATATTGTTATTTGTGGAGCAGGTATGACGTTTCATTATATCATTGTAATCTTTGGGACACTAGGTAACTAAAAGACTACATTTGTATCACTTGGATTTTCAATAGAATCTCTGTGATCCTGGACTATTATCAAAACGTGACATGAAAACTGTAACATGTACTGTGTGCTTTGATATGTGGTGTGCTTCTCTTCAAATGACATTAAGTATACTTAATAGATATGGAGAAATAGTGAAAAATCATGGTGTCCAGATCAGGTGGTGTAGAGGGAAGTGGTCATTGATTCTCAGTGATTCATGCAGTCTCATCCCACGGGTTCAAGTCCAGGAGGAATCGCTCCTTGAGGCCTGGAAGAGCAGAGGAGGGTAAGCAGAGACAAGAGACTCACTCCACAGTTGTGTTGGACAATGAGAGTTTTTTAGTAGGTTGTACCATCAGAGTATGCATATATATATATATATATACAGTGGTGTGAAAAACTATTTGCCCCCTTCCTGATTTCTTATTCTTTTGCATGTTTGTCACACAAAATGTTTCTGATCATCAAACACATGTAACCATTAGTCAAATATAACACAAGTAAACACAAAATGCAGTTTGTAAATGGTGGTTTTTATTATTTAGGGAGAAAACAAAATCCAAACCTACATGGCCCTGTGTGAAAAAGTAATTGCCCCCTGAACCTAATAACTGGTTGGGCCGCCCTTAGCAGCAATAACTGCAATCAAGCGTTTGCGATAACTTGCAATGAGTCTTTTACAGCGCTCTGGAGGAATTTTGGCCCACTCATCTTTGCAAAATTGTTGTAATTCAGCTTTATTTGAGGGTTTTCTAGCATGAACCGCCTTTTTAAGGTCATGCCATAGCATCTCAATTGGATTCAGGTCAGGACTTTGACTAGGCCACTCCAAAGTCTTCATTTTGTTTTTCTTCAGCCATTCAGAGGTGGATTTGCTGGTGTGTTTTGGGTCATTGTCCTGTTGCAGCACCCAAGATCGCTTCAGCTTGAGTTGACGAACAGATGGCCGGACATTCTCCTTCAGGATTTTTTGGTAGACAGTAGAATTCATGGTTCCATCTATCACAGCAAGCCTTCCAGGTCCTGAAGCAGCAAAACAACCCCAGACCATCACACTACCACCACCATATTTTACTGTTGGTATGATGTTCTTTTTCTCAAATGCTGTGTTCCTTTTACGCCAGATGTAACGGGACATTTGCCTTCCAAAAAGTTCAACTTTTGACTCATCAGTCCACAAGGTATTTTCCCAAAAGTCTTGGCAATCATTGAGATGTTTCTTAGCAAAATTGAGACGAGCCCTAATGTTCTTTTTGCTTAACAGTGGTTTGCGTCTTGGAAATCTGCCATGCAGGCCGTTTTTGCCCAGTCTCTTTCTTATGGTGGAGTCGTGAACACTGACCTTAATTGAAGCAAGTGAGGTCTGCAGTTCTTTAGACGTTGTCCTGGGGTCTTTTGTGACCTCTCGGATGAGTCGTCTCTGCGCTCTTGGGGTAATTTTGGTCGGCCGGCCACTCCTGGGAAGGTTCACCACTGTTCCATGTTTTTGCCATTTGTGGATAATGGCTCTCACTGTGGTTCGCTGGAGTCCCAAAGCTTTAGAAATGGCTTCATAACCTTTACCAGACTGATAGATCTCAATTACTTCTGTTCTCATTTGTTCCTGAATTTCTTTGGATCTTGGCATGATGTCTAGCTTTTGAGGTGCTTTTGGTCTACTTCTCTGTGTCAGGCAGCTCCTATTTAAGTGATTTCTTGATTGAAACAGGTGTGGCAGTAATCAGGCCTGGGGGTGGCTACGGAAATTGAACTCAGGTGTGATACACCACAGTTAGGTTATTTTTTAACAAGGGGGCAATTACTTTTTCACACAGGGCCATGTAGGTTTGGATTTTGTTTCTCCCTAAATAATAAACACCATCATTTAAAAACTGCATTTTGTGTTTACTTGTGTTATATTTGACTAATGGTTAAATGTGTTTGATGATCAGAAACATTTTGTGTGACACACATGCAAAAGAATAAGAAATCAGGAAGGGGGCAAATAGTTTTTCACACCACTGTATATGGGGCAAAGCCACATAACAGATGAAGTAAACATGCTTGTCAATATGTTTCCATGGGACTAATTCTGTGGCCAAACAGGCACTAAACACTGCATAACTTTAACTTAAAATGTGTTTCCTTTTTATGTAAACTGTACATATATTTTTTCTTTATTTGCTGGATGTCTCTGCATGGCTGTAGCTGTTTCCTGAACTGTTTGTTTGGATGTTGTAGTTGTTCTTATTTGCACACTCACTGGTATTGAATATTGGCATACAATTGTCAATAGTTAGAGCTCAGTGGTCCGTTTCCTAAGCCAGTGGCACAAAACCCTTAACGCACATCCAACACTTTGCTCTCTGCACTAATCCCTTAAACACTCCCTGCTCAACACATCACGTAGTGTTCAATTTCTAAGAACAAATTTCATGATCAACTCTCATATTATATTTTCATAATGCTGTTAGATAATGCTTACATTTGGAAATCAGCAAACTTAGCACAGAGCTCCACTGAACAAACACTGCAGATCTTTTCTCCACACTTCTCTACCAATGCTATCCAATGTGAAAATTATATCATATTTACAGTTAGAAGCATGAGACTGAATTAAAGCAAAAAATCTTTTAAGGTGATGAGAGGAGGGACTGAACCCATGACCTCCAGGCTTACAATGTACATATTCAAATATTGACAGTGATGTGACTGCTAAGCTACCACTAGCACACTGCACACTATAAATTGTACCGTCAGAGTATGCATACATATATATGGGGGAAGAATGAATTAGACACATCTTTCAATGTAACTTTTCATGGGCGGCAGACGTGGAGGTTTGGTTTCTGGAACACCCAACCTTCTCTGATGTAGATGTTCCACCATATTCTCCCTTTCTGAACCTCATTGAGGAGTTCTTTTCCTGATATCAATCATATACAGTAAGAGGCATTAGACTGAAATAAAAAAGAATTAACCATCAAGTGTCAGAAGAGGGGATTGAACCCATGACTTCCACGGTCACAATGTACATGGCCAACCATTTTTACAGTATTTTGACCACTAGACTACAACCCCACTATCGCAACACAGTGTATCTTTGGAGTGTACATATACAGTATAAGGGGAAAAGGCACACAATGGATGAATTAGACATGTTTGTCAGATAGGGTTCAAACCAATAAGTTTCCACATTGTTACTCTACTTGAGCAGTCAACTGAATATACAGGAAACTGAAGAGGCTTCTTTATATTTAGTTGACTGCTACACAATGGAGCACCACTGAGGCAACCAACAATGTCGGAGAGGAAGGGGAGAAGAGAGAAGCAGAGAGGAAAAGGAAAGGCTATTTTGGTAACAGTGGGATTTTGAAATCCATTCAGTGGTGAGATTCAAATACTGGTTGTGCCCTTTGTGGAGTTTGCATGTTTTCCCTGTGTCTGTTTTCTCCAGATTCTCTGGTTTCTTCTCACAGTCCATAGACATGCAGGTTCGCTGAACTGTTGATGCTAAATTGTTCTTTGATGTGTGTGTCCTCATTGGGAATGTCTGGTGCCTTGTTCACTGATTGTTCCTTGTTCCCATTACTTGTGTGGATACACTCAATCTTCTCTGAATCCCTGTTTCTGGGTAAGTAGGGTTAGAAGAAGGATTTTTAATTTATGACAATTAAATTAAAGTCCCTAAACTGTAAACCCTTTCAAGTTCTACTGTAGTACATCAATGATCCTATCAGCTTCATACTTAACATCTCAAGTACTCCATCTGCACGTATTGTGGTCTACTCTGCTTTTTGAACTATAAGAGATATTCTTGATGATTGGTTCTGGTGGCTGCTCACTGTGAATATCATGAATGTGTTGATAAATGTGGATGGTCCACTTTTGCTTTGAGCTAACAAGAATCACAAAGCGATTGTGGAAGTTATTGAGCCGTGAGTATAGAATAAGGCTTACTCAAGTGAAATTTACACTGCTGTGTATCATGGGAAAAAGAACCAGACTTGGTGTGGATTAATGAAAGGTACATTTGTGGACATTAGTTATTAAAGGGAAATTTGTCTGTCTTACATTGGAATTGAACTTACACTTCCTGGTTGATAAGCATCTATGCTAACCACTACACTACCGTAACTGGCCTGGGTTTCTGTCTGAGTTGATAGAGTACATCAGACTATCAATTGAACAAAGAATAAAGAACAAGAGATTGAAGTGGCAACTTATTGTTTAACGTTGCCTCATATTTGTGTTAAGTTCTTTCCTCACTTTTAGTCTATTTGTGTGCAGATGGAGGCCATTTTATGATTGACAAAATTTTGAAAGTTGTAAAGTTGGTGTAGTGAGTAGGGTACCTGCCCTTACAGCAGTGGTAATGGGTTCAGTTCCCAGCCATGTAAAACTTGTTTCTGTTTATATTTATTATTGTCTATATTATCAGTGGATGGGGCCTAATCTTTCAGCAGGAGCAGGTATGAGGTGTCAGTGTGAAAGTATCATTATAATCCTTTGGACACCAAGTAACTGGTAGATTTTTATCACTTGGATTTTAAATAGATTGGCTGTGACCCTGGACTGTTCCCAAACTGTAAAATGGAATGTGTGCTCTCATGTGTGGTGTGCTTATATAGAAATGACATTAAATATATTTAATTGAGAAATAGTGAAAAACCATACATTGCCAAGTATTTTTAGAGTATTTTGACCACTAGGCTATGGCTACTGCTACTACAACCCCACTGTCACAACAGATTGTATCTTTGAAGCGTACATGTATGGTATGAGGGGAAAAGGCACACAATGGATGAATTGGACACGCTTGTCAGATAGGGTTCAACCAATGAGTTTCCACATTGTTACTCCACGTGAGTAGTCAGCTTAACACTAGAATTACCAGAGCCTACGAAAAAACTCGTAAATCCGTCCCACCTTAAATCGTGTCTTAAATCCGTTTGCACCTCTCCGCCAGAGTCTTTTGTCATCTAAATGTGCTGATAAGCACAAGCTACTAGCAGCCAGCTATTCCATCCCCCCACCGACTTAGAACGAATTTCTCCTAGCTCATGCCTTGCCTTGATTTGATTATCTGGGATTGAAGTGGAGTTTTAGAGTGGAAATAATATAGCGTTATTTGGAATACATGCATTTCAGGTGTGTTCCGTTTCTATAGTAGTCTGTGCAAACACATTTTTAAAACAGAAACGTTTTTCATATTCTAATAGTAAATGACAAAATGTAGGCATAAACTATATAACGTATGAAGCCTGAAGTCCATATATCAAAGAAACACTTTCACAAAAGGTACAAATAAGAGAACACGTGCGCTTTTATTCAAAAATATAACTGCACAAAAAAAAAAAGCCACGTTAGCATGCCACATTGACACTCTGACTACAACTGCTGCGGCGGCGTAATGGTATCAGCTCCTGACTGGGAATCAGAGGGTGGCGAGTTCGATCCTGCACGGCTCCATTTCGAGAAGTGAACTGCTCTTATTCTTACAATTTTAGAATAACAAAATAAATTTGATTTCAGTCTGTAACAGCTGGTGTAACTTATGATACTGGTAAAGGTTAGCTTTTTTTTTTTTTTTTTTTTTTAATTCACTTTTCATTCTCGCAGTCGCATTCAGAATCAATCCATACAACCCCATCTGACATAAAGACGCGCTATAGCTCTGCAGTGTACCACGATGCATACTACCGCCCCCCCCCCCCCCCCCAAAAGGGTTCTGACACACAAACGCTGGCGAAGCTGCCTTCTTCGTATCTCACTGTCACTTGAAATCAGCAGTTCTTAGCATTGCACCATGCAAGCTGTCGTATCAACCACCAACTGTAACTTGCTTTCTTTATTCTTCGGTTATAGTCTTGAATAAAAGTGCACTTTTATTTATGTGAAAACAGCTGTGTCAGATGGGGTTGTATGGATTGATTCTGAATGCGACTGCGAGAATGAAAAGTGAATTAAAAAAAAAAAAAAAAAAAAAAGCTAACCTTTACCAGTATCATAAGTTACACCGGCTGTTACAGACTGAAATCAAATTTATGTTGTTATTCTAAAATTGTAAGAATAAGAGCAGTTCACTTCTTGAAGTGGAGCCGTGCGGGATCGAACTTGCCACCCTCTGATTCCCAGTCAGGAGCTGATACCATTACACCACCACGGCGGATGTAATAAGAGTGTCAATGTGGCATGCTAACGTGGCTTTTTTTTTTTTTGTGCAGTTATATTTTTGAATAAAAGCGCACGTGTTCTCTTATTTGTACCTTTTGTGAAAGTGTTTCTTTGATATATGGACTTCAGGCTTCATACGTTATATAGTTTATGCCTACATTTTGTCATTTACTATTAGAATGTGAAAAACGTTTCTGTTTTAAAAATGTGTTTGCATAGACTACTATAGAAACAGAACACACATGAAATGCGTGTATTCCAAATAACGCTATATTATTTCCACTCTAAAACTCCACTTCAATCCCAGATAATCAAATCAAGGCAAGGCATGAGCTAGGAGAAGTTCGTTCAAAGTCGGTGGGGGGATGGAATAGCTGGCTGCTAGTAGCTTGTGTTTATCAGCACATTTAGATGACAAAAGACTCTGGCGGAGAGGTGCAAACGGATTTAAGACGCGATTTAAGGTGGGACGGATTTACGAGTTTTTTCGTAGGCTCTGGTAATTCTAGTGTTAATATAAAGGAAACTGAAGAGACTTCAGTGACTACCTGCTACCCTATGTAGCTCCATGGAGGCAAGTGGGGTGGGGTTCATAGACAGAGCAAGAGGAAGGGCTCTTTGAAGGAGATATACAGTGTGAAATGAGATACAGGCAACACTAGTTGACCATGTCATCAACCATGACCTGAACATGAGATAAGCAGGTCAACGTGTGTGGCCCCATGTGTCACATTTCACAGTGGCTGGTATAATGTAATTGTCCTGCCCTCCACACAGCCTATGTGTTTTGACAGGCAGATAAACACCTTTCCTTTTCCAAAACTCTATAGACAGTCGTTTCTTTATCCACAGGTTTATTGAAATTAAAAGGGTGAATCTAAAACAGAGAAAAAAGATACAAAACGCTAAATGGCTTTATATTAACAACAAACATATCCTCTAAATGTATATTACTGTGCCATTATATACATATTATTAATTACTAAAAGAGTTAATTCCATTTGCAAATATATATATATAGGGAATGATAACAGTAAAATAAAATAATACATACAGATGATGACTAGTGCGTTTCCATGCACATGGCAGCAGCGTTCCTGATTCTTAAATTAACTTCCTGATTACCTCACATGACAGGAAGCAAGGGAAGGGAGGGAAAATACCAGCTGTACCCACTAGATGGAGCTAAACTACAAATCTTGATACAATGAACAGTTTTAAAATGTTGTAACAGAACACTCCCCGTCTGGCGTGATTAAACGCCACTTCCGAACAGTCTATAATAATAACATATTTATAATGGTCTTTCAGAAGGAGCAAGCAGGAGGATAGTCTCAGTGACAGGCCAAATAAAAAACTTTGTCCCCTCTTTCTTAAAGACTTTAATCTCCACCTTACGGACTTTACCATCTTCGCTGGGAAAAACTTGCGTGGCCATTCATTTCTTTTGAGATGATCATCCTTAAGGAGCACGACACTTCCAGGCTCAATGTCTGGTTGAGGGGACTGCCACTTCCCACGTGCTTGGAGTAAACAGAGGTATTGTTTTTTCCATCTGTCCCAAAAAGTTGAGCCAGGTGTTGTACTTGGCGCCACTGATGTCTGTGCAGGTCTTTGAACCCAAAATCGCCAGCAGGGACAGAAAGAGGATTTACTTTCTGGGTGAGAAGAGTTGCTGGTGTAAGAATCATAGGGTCAGTTGGATCAGTAGATACTGGAACAAGAGGTCTAGAGTTGATAATAGCGGCTACTTCTGACAGTAAGGTGGTAAGTACTTCATGAGTCAACTTCGAAGGACCAAGTTGGTGGAACATCGAATTTAAGATCTTTTTTGCTATCCCAATCATCCTTTCGCAAGAGCCTCCCATGTGAGAAGCATGGGGAGGATTACATTTCCAAACACAGCCCTCATCCTGAAGGAACTTATCAATAGTGTGATTGTCAATGTTACTGGAAATCTTCAACTCTTTGCAAGCACTGATGAAATTAGTTCCGCAATCAGAATGGATAAGTTTCACTGGACCTCTGATGGCAAGAAAACGTCTGAGAGCATTGATAAAACTTGAAGTGTCAAGAGTTTCAATAACCTCAATATGTGCAGCTCTCACACTTAAGCAGGTAAATATCACAGCCCATCATTTACTTTGAGTAAGTCCACCTCTTGTGCGACGCGAAGACACAGTCCATGGACCAAAAACATCCAGGCCAACATTTGTAAATGGAGGTTCTATAGAAAGACGATCTGCTGGACGGTTGGACATCTTTTGTATTTGAGGTGACCCATGAAGTTTGTGGCACGTAACACATCCATGAATGAAGTTGCTCACGCGCCTCTTACCACCAACTATTCAGAGTCCAGCAGTACGTATGGCACCTTCTGTAAATAACCAACCTTGATGCTGAATTTTTTCATGGCAATGCCTGATCAAAAGGTTTGCTACATGGTGCTTCCCTGGAATAATGAGGGGTCTTTTTTCATCATATGGAAACTCTGTCGCAATGAGTCTGCCTCCTACTCTAATGAGGCCATGTGCATCAATGATAGGGTCTAAAGTTTTAAGAGGACTGCCCCTGGGAACCATCTACTTCCTTTGTAAACTGGTATACTCTTGAGCATACACTCTCTCTTGAACTGAACGTATTATGATCCTCTTAGATTGGGAGAGATCTTCAACTGAGCATACTGCATCACAGTAGTGCCAGCCTCTGCAGCTGCTGGGCATGGCTTCAAGATTCTTGTGAAAGAGCCGAGCAATATGAATAAGTCGAGCAATGGCACGAGTTAGTGATCTCCAGCTAGAGAATTTGGAAAAACGCTGGGACCCAAGTTGTCCACTCATCACAGTCGTATCCAGAGTAAGAACATGAGGGCAGATTTCTGTATCCAATGAAGGATTTACAAGTTGAAAGATCTTCCCTTTGAAAGTTCCTTGAGAAGGTTGCTTTAAGAACTTTGGCCCAGGTAGCCAGCAGGTGTCCAGAATGTGGGCTGGAGTGACAAACCTCGTAGCAATATCTGCCGGGTTTTGATCCGTTGGTACGCATTGCCATTGTTCTAGATGAGAGTATCTTCGTATTCGCAGGACTCGATTACTAACATAGACATAAAAGCACCTAGTTTCATTATAAATATATCCCAGTACTACTTTGCTGTCCGTGTAGAAAGTAGTAGTGTCTAGGTGGATGTCAATCTTTGAGGAGATGAGCTCGGCTAGTTTCACTGCTAGAACAGCAGCACATAACTCTAGCCTGGGCACTGTATGTTCAAGACTTGGGGTGAGCTTTGCTTTTCCCATGATAAAGCCAATATGGCTGGTTCCATCCGTGTCAGTCAGTTTGAGGTAAGCGACTGCAGCAATTGCTTTAATCGATGCATCAGAGAAAACACACAACTCACGTTGAGTTGCATCTAAAGGGGAAATTTTTGTGTAAGGCCTTGAAATCTTAAGGCTGCTCAGATTCTTTAGTGAGTGCCTCCATGTGCGCCACATCTCTTCCTTCTCTTCAGGGAGGGGGGAGTCCCAATCACTATTCTGCTGCATAAGTTCTCTAAGAATTGCTTTCCCTTGAATTGTGACTGGAGCGATGAAATCCAGTAGGTCATAGATGCTGTTCACAGTTGATAAGACACCCCGACGAGTGAAGGGCTTTTCTTCGCTGGCCACCTCAAAGTTAAAAGTATCAGACTTAAGGTCCCAGTTAAGACCTAGGGTGCGCTGTAAGGAGTGATGGTCAGATTCGAAATCCAAATCTTTCAGATCAGCAGAATGGTCTTGTGATTGGAATGCATCCATGACTTCTCTCTTATTTGAGGCAATTTTATATAGTCTCAAGTTATTATCAGAAAGAGTATCTTGTGTCTTTTTAAGAAGGTTGATTGCTGCTTCCACTGTAGGGAGAGATTTCAGACCATAATCTACATAGAAGTCACGGTTCACAAAATGCTTTACTTCAGGATCGCCCTCCTTTACAGACTGCTTAAGACAGTAGATGGCAACTGCCGGAGAGGGACTGTTCCCAAGGACGTGAACCCTCATATGGTACACCATAATGTCTTTGGACAGGTCATTGTCCTGAAACCACAAGAACCTCAAGAAATTGTGATCTTCTTCTTTTACGAGGAAACAGTGAAACATTTGTTCAATATCTGCTGTTATGGCCACAGCTTCTTTCCGGAAACGGATGAGGACTCCAAGAAGAGTATTGTTCAGATCAGGTCCTGTTAACAGAATATTGTTGAGCGACACTTCATTGAATTGGGCACTGGAGTCGAACACTACACGGATGTTACCAGACTTCTTTGGATGATAAACACCAAAGATAGGCAGAAACCATTGATCTTTTTCTTTTCTAAGTGAAGGTGCTACTTCAGCATGACCATTCTTAAACACTTTCTCCATGAACGTGAGGAAATGCTGTCTCATTTCTGGCTTTCTGTTCAAGTTGCGTTTTAGCGACAAGAGACGGTTCATAGCCTGAACTTTGTTATCAGGCAAGCGCTGTCTAGTTGTCTTGAATGGTAATGGGGCTACCCAGCGTTTGCTGTCATCTCGTTTGAGACCTTGTTGCAGTATTCACAGAAATAAAATGTCTTGGATGGAAGGGGCCACTTTGTTGTCATCGCTTGTCTGTTGGAACACTGTGGAGCCCAACTGCTTGTTTTCTTGATTGCCATTAAGTTTACCTGTAGAGAGCACCGGGGGAATATTGTAAAACTGAAAGTGGCTATATTTCTCCTTTACATGGAAGACATTTGGGCACAGCTCGTAGATAGATGCACGTTCTTGCTTTGTTAAGCTAGTGTACAACACGTTCACACTCGTGGGCACATGGACATTGCCCAAGCAGACATTGCCAACTATAACCCATCCCAAGTTGAGCTTCTGGGCCTAAGGTGCGTCATATGGGCCATTCACTTGTCTCCGAACCTTGTGGACCCTAATGATATCTCGTCCAAGTAGAAGCATAATAGAAGCCTTCGTTTCAAGTTCTGGGATAAGTTGAGCCACTGACTTCAGGTGTGGCTGAAACAGAGCAACTTCAGGTGTCAGAATCTCTGACCGGTTGTTTGGGATGTCATTACACTCCAAAAGACTAGGAAGAGGAAGACTGACTTTCCCAAACAAGTGACTCAATTTGGTATCCAAAGGCTTTTCTCCCCAATACTTCTGAAACCCCAGAACAAGTTCTAAGAGAATATGTCGAGGTGGGACCATGGATGTTGAAGGCATCAAAGAACTCCGAACGGGCCAGCGATCTGTTGCTCTGCTCATCAAGGATAGTATAGACTTTCAAGGCTCTGTCACGATGGTTAGTTGGATAGACTTTGACTAAGCAGATCTTAGAGCAGGATCTGTCACTGAGACCACCCCTACAGACTTGAGTGCAGCGAGAGGTGACTTCTGAAGGTTGTATGGTGTTTTCCTCCCTGCCATAGTCTGGCGAGAGGTCTGGTTTATGAGTCCAAGATGCTGGCCCTGGGTGAAGTGCAGAAATATGCTTGTCACTCTCACACTCTTACAGTTTTTAGCTGTGTATGTTGTTGAAATGCAACATTGAAAGCAGATCCCTTTCTCCTTTAGGAAAGCTTTATGTTCCTCTAATGGCTTTTCTCGAAAGGCACAACATTTCCTGAGTAAATGGGGCTTCTTATGGAGAGGACACTACTTATTATAATCCTTGCTTTTAATATCCTGTTCATTTGGGGTGAGGGCCAACTTGGGAGACACATCGGTTTTATGAACTGAAATGTCTTTCTGCTTGTTTGACTTCCAGGAAGTATTGTCTGTTTTACAAACAGCATACGTTTGACCCAAGAGACTGAAGCTAGGATCATTCCTGATCTTAGCTTGTCGAGCAATGAAGTCCACAAAAACTCCAAAGGGAGGAAACAGAACATTACACTGCTGCTTGTAATTAGATCCAAAGGACAACCACTTCTCTTGCAGGTTATAAGGTAGCTTTTGAACTATTGGACTGATGCCTCGTGCTGTATCGGGATAGGACAGGCCCAGAAGGCCTCCATCTGCTTTGGTGGATTCCAGTTCCATAAGCAAATCACTTAGTTCACATAATTTTGAATAATCTTTATTTGATATTCTTGGGAAATTATCAATACATCGAAAAATAGCATTTTCAATTACTTCATGTGCACCAAAGCATTCTTCTAATCTTTGCCATATCACTTGGAGCCCCCTTCCTGGCCGATTAACATGGACAGCCCTGATTCGTTTAGCATGCTCAGCTGACTCTTTCCCCATCCACTTAACCAAGAGATCCATTTCCTCACTGGCTGTCAAGTCCAGATCTCTAACTGTGTTCCTGAATGACCATTGCCAAGCTCTAAAGCTCTCTGGTTGGTCATTGAATTGGATGAGACCAGTGGTGACCAGCTTGCCACGGGCAAGGTATCTCACAAAGTCACTTATATTTGTGTTGGTAGTATGGAGTGGTGTGACTGAGCACTGAGGAAGGTGAAAGTTGTAAGCAACAGGCAGTGTTCCATGTGCACGTGGATTCATTTGCATATTCCAGTAGGAGGAAGGTGCGCACTGGGTGCACTGTGGTTCCTGAGCTGTTACTGCTACTGGCAGTGTCACGTGGGGGTCAGCCATGTCTACGTTATGATGGAGGACTGGTACAGAGTAAGAAAGCACTGCCGCTGTGTAAGTCTGCCTGATTTTGTCCTGAGTGAGTAGACTTGCTTCAGGTGCTGATGGCACGTCATCAAATCTCTTGGACTGCTCAATCACATATTCTCGTGTTCGCTGTACTGGGTCAAGAGGGGGTGTGTCAATTTTAAGTTTATAGCTACGTTGTCCACTACCATCAATAACAGCCTCTAAAGTGTCTGCTTCAGCGGCAGCAGCTTCTTTTTCTAACACCAGCATGTCCATTTCAGCCTCTAATTGGGCTTTCTCTAATTTTATTTTTGCTTCCTTTTCTGCATAAGACAAGCGTGCTTTGGCTGCTTCTGCTCAGGCTCTAGCTATAACAGCAGCTGCTTCAGTGGAACTGCTTGAGCGCCTTGTGGAACCTGCAGCATAGGACCTGGTTTTTAGCGTAACTGACTTCCTTTCCTCCATCATTTTGTTCAAATATACAGTACTAGCTTCCTGCTGTAAACCACGTCTTTTCGCTGTCCTGCCCTCCACACAGACTACGTGTTTTAACAGGCAGATAAACACCTTTCCTTTTCCAAAACTCTATAGACAGTCGTTTCTTTATCCACAGGTTTATTGAAATTAAAAGGGTGAAACTAAAACAGAGAAAAAAGATACAAAATGCTAAGTGGCTTTATATTAACAACAAACATATCCTCTAAATGTATATTACTGTGCCATTATATACATATTATTAATAAACTACTAAAAGAGTTACTTACATTTGGAAATATATATATATATAGGGAATGATAACAGTAAAATAAAATAATACATACAGATGATGCTATCACAAGCATGAAGATAAGTACAGATGACAGAGGATTGTGACTACACTGTAGTGCGTGTCCATGCACATGGCAGCAGCCTTCCTGATTCTTAAATTAACTTCCTGATTACCTCACATGACAGGAAGCAAGGGAAGGGAGGGAAAATACCAGCTGTACCCACTAGATGGAGCTAAACTACAAATCTTAATACAATGAACAGTTTTAAAATGTTGTAACAGAACAGTAATGTTTTGAAAATTAAAAAGGTATACAGTTTTATAGTACAGTACAGTCACGGTAGAACAAAACTTAAGGTAAATGTAGATCGAGATATGGCACATTTCCCAAGAAATACACAAAGATGAATAAATGTGTGTATTTTCAGATTTGCGAAAAGACCCTGAAAGAGGGAGAGGCAGCCTGTCTTTGCTCCCGACCAACAGATTGCAATAGTAAGTATGGTACTGGCCAACAATGCCACTGTACACTGAAATAGCAACATGGATTGCAGTGTTTATCATTTATCCTATCAGTGTGTAGTTGATGTTTAGGACAAGCTATTCATGTGATGGTTTGCGTGTACAGTTCTGATGCAAAAATAACCTTTTTTTCGAAGAGAATGGTTTTGAATGCAGTGTGTACTGTGTTGTCAGATGTGTGACATGTTTTGGGTTGTGTTAGTGTTTGTGGCTATTGTGTACAACCGCGAAGTTGCGGTTCAGAGTTCGCAGCCTCAGTCATTCACGGATTTTTCCTTAGAACCTATCTAATAATTGTTAGTGGAAACCGCAAATATCCTCCAATTTTTTTGGCTTTTTTCGTGGCACTACTGTACTGTAGAGAGAACAGGAAGCAACTGTTGAGGAAAACACAGATTGGGGTGGTGAAAGTAGCCAATAGAATTTGAAACTGCAACTCCCAGCAGTCCCTGCAGTGGCTCTGATTGGTCTTCTGCTGAGGGTGCTGGGGTTGTTGGGGTCAAAGGATATCAGCGCGGCTTTTAAAAAGGGGGCCGGTGACCAAAAGCAAAAAAAAGTTTTTGTAATTTGTGTTACAAGTTCCTGTCTGTCTGACTTCTGTTGGGTTACCTGTACTTATTTGTTTTGTCCTGGATCGTTTCGTGATTGGCATCTGAATTGTCTGCCATCTGCCTGTGTACATGAGGGCTGTAAGTGGATTCATGGCCATCCTGCAAAGAAAGGAGCGCTCTTGAACTCATCCACCCGTCTTCACCATTTCAGGAACTAGTGGTAGGACTATCTTTACATTCCCATTCAACGTGCGGATCTCTGGACTATCTATTTTCATCATTACATTTCATCCATTGCCGGTTTACATGAAGGTTTTTTATGATTTACTGTGTGTGTTTTCTTTGTGCTTTGTTGTATTTAATGTGTAATCGCCGTAAGGGGAGCAGGGGTGGTATCGTTGTTTTCATTTGTTTTCATTACATTCTTTATTTGCTGTTTGATTACCGGTTTGCTTTGTTTTTGTCTCTGTTTGTGAGTGTGTGAGGGTCGGGCCAAGGCTGGGTGCGTCCCTGGAATCTCCATCATAAAAATAAATAAATCGCCGTCGTCTCAACGGTGTGAATCTTAGCGGCACTGGACCGCTACAGCGTTATTAATTTCTCCTTGCTGCTGATTGACTGTGATGCATCTCCTGCTGAGTGTTCTTGTGTTTTCTGTTTTGTTCCTCTTAACCCTTAAACCGCCACAACTGGCTATAGTCGTTTCCCAGTGCCATTTGCGAGCATGCAGGAGCTGATCAGTCAGTGCCGTACATTTGTTGAGAAGCCAGCTCATGACCACTGCCAGCCCCTTGTGAGCAGGGGGCCTGAATGCACCCCTAGAAGACACGGGCGATGATAGAGTACTTTCACTTTGCTCCCTTACTTGCTAGGCTTACTTGTGGCTGCTCTGTCGCGTGATATGCTTGTCGCGCAATGCTACGCTTGCTTAAAAGCCTGAACAGCACCTGTCCTTTTAGGCTGATTGCTTTGTTTCTCTCTCTTCTGCCAGACATCCTCTGCTCCTGTTGGGGGTCCCGCTTCTGTTGTACTCTCTTATGATGTTTGCCTATTCTTTTAATCGAGAACTAACTGCATACTGAGCTTGTTTTACTTCTGAAAGTGACATGTTTGTTTGAAGTTTTTGAATAAAGTTCCTGTCTCTACAATCTCCTGTGTTTCTGTGCAATTCTGTGACCCAAGCGTGACATCCTGCAGCCTCACCGTCTCTGGGATTGAGCTGCTTCACTAGACTAGCCTGCCAGTGTCAGCACTTACCTCTGTGTGTTTGCATGCAGCCAGTCCAAGCGCAGTTGGCTCGGTGATTTCATCCATGGCATCAGTTGCACCTTGTACATATTGTTCCAGTAGTTTTTTTAAATAGTTTTTACAGTTCATTAGCAATGTGTAAAATTATCAGTGTTGCAGTAATTGTGATGCTCTTTGCATGAAAAAAAATGTGTTCCATTAAAATTTCACTTTTTCTTTGTGAATTGTGATGTTTACTTAAAGTGCAGCAAAAAAGTATTTGGTGTCCAGGGATGCATTATCACCCAAGTATGTGGCAGTTTAAGGGTTAAATCCCCAAGATGCCGTCGAAACGCCCTGCACCTTCTAAGGCTTCTGGAAATGAAAACACGCTTGCATGAATTGCAGTACATATAGCGGTATTAGACATTCTAGCACTGCAGGAGACATAGCAGTACAGTACTGTGCAGTATACAGGTTTACCTTTACATAATTTTTTTAGGTAATGTATTAAGCTGAGTTTGAAATTAAATTAAAGTGTTTGGGGACATATTTAGGTTTTAAACTATAAAAATAGACATTTTTTTAACCGCATTCAAAATTCGCGTTTTTCACAATACACGGGTGCTCTAGGAACGTAACCCCCGCGAAATTTGGGGGTGTACTTTATAGAGTTTGTATAAGATGAGCTGTAGTTTCAGAAAATATATGTAAAAAGTGAGAAAGAACTTTAAACAAATGTGAATGGAGCCACAGTGCAGAATAATGCCTAGAGCCACTGTACTGTATGTATTATCACACACATGCATTTCATCTTGGAAACTGTATCAATTCAAGTGCAAGTCTGAGCTTTTTAAATATTGAGAAAATGTAATGACATGAATTTAATAGACCCAGTTTGGTGACTACTGTCTTCCATCTTCTATTGGCTCAAGAGGTTTCTAGTTTTTAGAACTCTTAGTGAGAGATGTTATAAAGAATGCGTTTCTGTAACCTCTCACATTGAATAGCAAGAGTTTAGATATAAATGTTGAATATTTAAGTCTTTAGTGAAATAATTTGAACCACTTTGTTGTTGACTCAAGTAAAGCATATGCAGCAAAGTGTGCTTCATTGAAAACCTGATGAGCAGTAGCGTACAATATTGACAACTATATAAAATGTTTTTGTTTATTTTTCTTAGAGGAAATATTTAAGGTCATGAATGGGAATTGAACTCGGGCCTCTTGGTTGATGGGCATGTATGCTATCCACTATGCTACCTCCAAACCTGGTCATGTGGTCTTTCTCAGTTGATACTGTACATTATACTCTATGATTTGAACAAAGATCAAGGGGTTGAGGAGGAAGATAAATGTAGAAGTGGATCTCATGTGGAATAACTTTAGAAACTGTGATGTAGTGGTTAGGAAATATGGCCTTTAAATGAAAAGCAAAGAGTTCAATTAAAAAAAATAGTGGTAAGGAGTAAATCTAGGAAGGGCTCAGAATCAAACTCGCAACCTCTTGATTATGAGTCAGCAGTTCTTACCGCTACACTACCCAAGCAGTCATGGCAGCATTGTACCCTAAATTGATTTCTTTTTATTCAGTTTATATTCTTGAATAAAAGGTAATACTTGTACCTTTTGTGAAAATGTTTATTTGATATTTGTACTTCAGTCTTCAGACATCATACACTTCATGTGAAAATGTTGTCATTAGTACTATAACATGAAAAAAGTTTCTGTTTTAGCTATGTGTTCAACATTTCTTGCCTCACATTTCCTGTCCCCCTACATTTACATAGATCGTTGTAGACACGGAACGCACATGAAATGCATGTGTTCCAAATAACGATATAATATTTACCCTATACAGCTTCAGTCACCTCACACCCAGAATAACAGACTTGAGCTGGGAGAACTTTTTGTTCGACTTGAGCTACGGTTAGGGGTGGATTGGGATAGCTGGCTGCTTCCTGCTTTTCATTGACACATTTACAGAACAAACGACACTGATGAGGAGAGGTGCGAAGGAATTTAAGGTGACCCGGGATTGCAAGTTTTTTCGTAGGCTTCAGGGATTCTATCGCTAATGCTGATATATCACTTTTAATAATATGGAGACAAAAATGCACACAGTCTTTTAGATTATGGTAGTGTAAAGCTTAATATGATTCAGGTTCCCAATGGATAGTGTCTCTTTCTTACTAGTCAAACGTTATGGGTTTGAATGCCACAGCAAGTTATTGTCGGTGTGAAGTTTGCCCATTTTCAATGTGTCTGTTTGGGTTTTCCTCTGGGTACTCCAGGTTTACTTCCACAAGATGTGTAGGTTAGTTTGATTGATTGTTCTAAAGAATCGAGACAACATGCCACATTTGACATTTTTTTTAACGCAAGTGAAATGAGCAGGAGGTTCATTTGAACAGGATACAGTAGAGGTAAAACACTGAGTTCAGGCAGTGCTTTTATAGTAGTATAACATCTCAAAACTTGTGTTGAGATTTTTTTTTTTTCCCAGCTTGAAAGTTTTTTGAGGTTCCTGACAGTGTAAATGCATTTTTTGACAAAAGTGGCCCTGGTTTTGTTTGCATTAACATCACATTGGTTGCTCAGCCTTTATACTCTTGTCAACTCTACTCCTACAAATCAGATTTACTCTAAGTCAGGAAGCTTGAGTCTTTAATTAGGAGTTTAGGTTCCCTAAGATGAAATATATCAAAGAACAATAAATTAAATAAATTCATGTCACATTCTACATACCACCACAACAAACAAAGGAGAAAAAACAGTAAATAGTACAGCCAGCAGAGCAAAATATGTCACAGAGAATTTGTTAGATGAAGCCTGCCAGTTGGATTTGAGTAATATATTTAGATAGGGTGGCTGCTTGCCCATAACTGACTACATCCCTCTCCCTCATCTCACCTGCAAATTCCGTCCCAACTCAGCTCCCTTAACACTTAAAGTGAATTAGTGTGGGTTCTGTGTTAGTTTAGAACAGGCACACGTATATTACAACATACACAATTTATATATTTATTTAAATGAAAAATCTAGTCATTAACTGGACAAACTCCTCAAACATAGTCTGAAACAAATACCCAAAATGCACATGGTGACTCTGGGTTTTATGTAGCCTGACATATGAGAGGAAAGAATCATTTTAACAGATTTAAAATCCAGCCCTTCAGTTTGAGGTTAAAGGATTCAACAGAAATTCAATTAATTCTTCATCTTCAGTCTCCTTTCTCCTCAAACAGTTCAGCCTCAATGGTTAAACATGAGACAGTTTCTATTATACCAGACACTCTATGCATATCGAAGTTGCTCATGAAAGTGTATGGAGCCTTTATAGATGCTTTAGCTCTTACTTAATAGGAAAAACCCACTTCAGAGAGATTTAGGCCATTTTTTGGCTTTATGTATTCAGAATTGATATTCAGATATATTCAGAGAGTAACACTATGCTTTTCAAAGTTTGTTATATTTGACTGGCATGGCACAGTATGCAAACACATGCATAAATTGACTATACAGTCATATGAAAAAGTTTGGGAACCCCTCTTAATTCTTTAGATTTTTCTTCTATCATTGGCTGAGCTTTCAAAGTAGCAACGTCCTTTTAATATATGACATGCCTTATGGAAACAGTAGTATTTCAGCAGTGACATTAAGGTTATTGGTTTAACAGAAAATATGCAATATGTATCATAACAAAATTAGACAGGTTTATAAATTTGGGCACCCAAACAGAGATATTACATCAATACTTAGTTGAGCCTCCTTTTGCAAATATAACAACCTCTAGACACCTCCTACAGCCTTTGATGAGTGTCTGGATTCTGGATGGTGGTATTTTTGACCATTCTTCCATACAAAATCTCTCCAGTTCAGTTAAATTTGATGGCTGCTGAGCATGGACAGCCTGCTTCAAATCATCCCATAGATTTTCAATGATATTCAAGTCAGGGGACTGTGACGGCCATTCCAGAACATTGTACTTCTTCCTCTGCATGAATGCCTTTGTAGATTTCGAACTGTGTTTTGGGTCATTTTCTTGTTGGAATATCCAACCCCTGCATAACTTCAACTTTGTGACTGATGCTTGAACATTATCCTGAAGAATTTGTTGATATTGGGTTGAATTCATCTGCCGCTCCTGTATTTTTCTTGGCCTGCCAGACCTGGGTTTAACAGCAACTGTGCCTGTGGCCTTCCATTTCCTGATTACATTCCTTACAGTTGAAACTGACAGCTTAAACCTCTGATATAGCTTTTTGTAGCCTTCTCCTAAGCCATGATACTGAACAATCTTTGTTTTCAGATCTTTTGAGAGTTGCTTTGAGGATCCCATGCTGTCACTCTTCAGAGGAGAGTCAAAGTGAAGCACAACTTGCAATTGACCACCTTAAATACTTTTTCTCATGATTGGACACGCCTGTCTATGAAGTTCAAGGCTTAATGAGCTAATCCAACCAATTTGGTGTTGCAAGTAATCAGTATTAAGCAGTTACATGCATTCAAATCAGCAAAATTACAAGGGTACCCACATTTTTGCACCGCCAATTTTTCACATTTGATTTAATTTCATACAACTAAATACTGCTTCACTAAAAATCTTTGTTCGGAAAACACCCCAGTACTCAGATGTTCCTAGGAAATGAAAGACATACCACAGTTATCTTTTTTGTTGAAAGTAGAGTAAATTATTATGCAGGCTGAGAGGGGTTCCCAGACTTTTTCATATGACTGTACAGTATATGTGGGAACCAAATATACATTGTAAGTAAATCACAGATTCACAGATAGAGAGTTAAGACACCCTTAGGCAAACCCTGTATATTATGCTGTCAAAATAATAAACACATGTTTGGGAAATGTCTTTCCAGATGCAAGTCTCCAGTCAGACTGGAGAAAGATGATGGCTGTTCTACTAATGAAGTCGGTGAGGCAGAACAGCTGGACCCAGGAGCCCTGGAACCAGATGTGATGTCATGGTGCCAGTCAAATGTTGTTTTTTGGATCTGCAGAAGGAAGGAGAGGAGAAGGATTACAAGACAGTACCAAACCTTGGCTTGGAGTGGAAAAACGAATTGACTAGCACTGAAGTTGTTTTCCAGGCACATGTGTATGACAACATACACAATTTATGTATACAGTATGTGTATACACTTACAGTGTAGGCCTTTATTTGCCAAGCAGGCATTTATGAAGCACTGATGATTTAGTTTAAAAGGCCTGAATTTCATTTTGAATGAATTAATCAAAAAGTAGGGCATTATCTTTGATTTATGTTTCAGGTTTCATTTCCGCACTTTTAAAAATGGTCTTTCTCCAGTTTAAAAATAGTTGTGGATAATGAATGTGGTTTCTAAATCTGCATTAATTTAAAGCAGAGTTGACTAATGTTTTATTGACAGATTATTCAGTTCATTCACTTATAATCTACACTTAATTCAAAACTTAACAGTCAGAATCTCAGCTACAAGTAAGAAGTACAATGATATAACTCCAATTCTTAAATTACTACACTGGCTTAAGTTTAGAGATGATTCTGATATCTTCCTTTGAAAATATAAATTTGTCAATATCTTCGCCTTCATTACTTTACACAATTTATTAGTGCTGTGATCAAGGAAAGTTAAGCAATGCTTAAAATTCCAAGGATGAATAAAACACATGAAGCATTCAGATGTTACCTCCAGAGGTCCCAAACACAAGAAGGACCCAACTACAAATAGTAGGACTTGGTGTATCCTGGAATGGAAGCATCCTCAGCAGAGAAACACTCATAGTATTCTACTCATAATTGTTTGCCTGCTTTGGAATATATCGCAGAGTGAATGACACCAGGAACATCTTGTGTCTACTGTTGTAATTATTTGGCACTATCAGAAGCCTTTTAGGATTAAAAAAGTGTATTATGTGTTTCTCTATGTATCATGTGATGTTTTTCGTTTTTTTTTTTTAAACATGATCTTTATTTTTATATTGTTTTGTGTATTATTTGCATGCCCAGTTCATTGGTGTCAAGCATTTGTGTAAATAATAAGAAAATAACTGTACAAGAGTTAGTTATTTATAAGACACACGTTTGTGATAATTTTGTTTGGGCTGGCTGTACAGCTTTCCCCTGGCATACATAGTGTGTCTGTGATCAGGTTTCAACCTTAATCAGTCAATTTCTCTTGTTGTTTTCTAGGAGTTAATGTAGGTGCTCCTCTTTCCATGTCACGGGGAGGGACTTCCGCTCCGCGGCCATTTTGGCTCCCTTCTTCCTGGTGCGGCGGTATGTTTGGATTGTTTTGAGCTGCAGCGTCTCCTCCTTCGCAGCGTCTCGTGCTGCCGCCGCGCTGTTGAAGCCCCACAGTCCGGCAGGCGCCTGCCACCGACGCAGATCCGGGCAGCCCCTGCCTGCTAAACACAAAACACACATGGCCCCGCAGGGCCGGTTGTCGGCAAGCAGGGAACTTAACTCCCAGGTCCCGTCTGCCTGAGGAGACGTCCTCGGCGTGGCCTCGCTAGGCACCATGCCGTCCCGGCGCCTCCAGCAACGGCGCGCTTGTAGGAGCCTGCTGCATTCCTGCACCGCCAGTTGTCATCCCGCACCAGGGGAAAATGGCCTTTCTGCAGACCGGTGGTAGTCCGTGGAGCGAGTCTCTCTCGCGGGGCTGTGGGCATGCCGCTTCCGCGGCACGTGGATGGGCTCCCCTGCTGCGCTGGGCCGTCCACAACATTATTTTTTACTGCAGGTCCCCGCCTTGAATCAGGCGGAGCATCCTGCCGGCTACGCCAGTGTGGACTAAGGCCCAGACACAGACAGGCAGACATGATGTTAATCACCACCACACGTTTATTTACAAGTCTATTATTTACAATTTAAGTGCCACACAACCCCAAACTCCCCCAAAGTCCAGGCCTCACACTCTTTGCCTTGTCTCTTCAGGCCGCCTCCACTCCTCGCCTTCCAGCTTTGTCCTTCTTCCACCCGACTCAAGCACTGAATGAAGGGAGGCGGCCCCTTTTATAATCCCCCGGATGTGCTCCAGGTGTTTCCCGGCAATCTTCCACAGACACGCCCCAGTGTGGCGGAAGTGCCGGCTGCATCCCTGGAAGCACTCCAGGTGTCCCTGCTGTTCTTCCCCCCAGCACTTCCGGGTGTGACGGAAATGCTGAGGTCCAGGGCCCCCAAGGCACTGGGGCGCCCCCTGGTGGTGTTCACGAGCCCCTACAGGGTTGAGCTTCAAAGCTCTGTACCCGTGGTCCTCATAGCAACCAGGGTGGTCACCCCCATGTGGTCTGAGGCAGGCGCAAGCCCTCTTCCCGTCCGCCTGGGCGCCCCCCCCAGCCACCTGCGACAATGGTAATAAACCTTTGATTGTTTTTCCTAATTCGAGTGTATTATAGCCACGCCACTTCACATTATACAGACCTGGTGCCAGTTTACATTTTTTGCACAAACACTGACTGATTATTCTTGAAATCAGTGTTAATTGAATGAGAAGTTAGGCCTTTAAGTTTGTGGTGCATGCTGGGCAGATCAGGCAGCCAGGCAGAGCAGAGCATGAAAGACAAAAGTAAGCAGAGACAAGGAGGAGAACAACCCAAAGAAATCGACAAAGACCCCTGCACACTGAACACCAATCTAATGCAACTCTACACCCAGACATTAAAAGATTCATCTTCCATTAACTTTATTTTCTGCATAAGTATTTTTAATAAGACTTTCAAATACATTTCTTAACTTTTAAAGTCTATTTTCAAATATATTTCCTAGTTTTGCTACCATCGGTTTTACTGTGTTTTTATCAATGCTGTTTCATAATAATATAATCCTCTTTAATAAAATCCCTGCGTGCGTCCAGGTGTCCGTGTGTGTGTGTCTTCTGGTGAAGTGCGCATGCGCAATATTACTGTCAGAGAAAGTTAGAGGCGTTTTACGGAAATACAAACCAGTATTACTGCGAGAGGAAATTAAAGGCACACAATACAGTGACGCATATTACAGCCACATACATGCCAGTATTACAGTCAGTGGAGATTAAAGGCATATTACCGACGCGCACGCCTGAATTACTGCCAGAGAAAATTAAAGGTATATTACGGACATACAAGCCAGCGGACGTACAAGACAGTATTACTGTCACAGAAAATTAAAGACACACAATACACGGCGGCAGCCCACAAAGAACGGTCAGCTCAGCAAGTAAACATCAAAAAAAGAAAGGCTGAAAGAAAGAAAAATACAACCAACAAAAAGAATGAGGTCAAAGTCCCTTGCCATTAAATATAGACTGTTCCTACTAATGTTTATACTCTACTGTTCTAGCGCCCGTTACTGTAACGGGCTAAATGACTAGTTTTATAATAATATTAATTTTATACTGTTTGATTGGGTCAAGGCACCAGGTTAAGAACACCTGGAGTGGGTGATTGCCACATTCCCACAGGGGTTGGCAGCTGAGAACAGACACCTTCAATAGAAAGCATAGGTCAGTGGGCATCTGCTTCCTGCTTTGGTGATTGGCACAGGTGTAACTTAACTGTTTGGTCTGCTGTTCACATTCAGATAACACTGTACATGTGGGCACAATAAAGCAGCTATATCAAGCCAAAATTCCACAGTAATACAGAAGGTTGAACACTTAGTGAATATTTCTTCAAATCGTTTAAACAGTAAAATTCAAGTTTGGTTATTTTCACATCTTTCAAGTATTATGCCTTAGCTATTCAAGTAGTATCATATTCCTTTCATATTGACCATTTGTTGTCCACCAAAATATAATGCATCTATTACTAGTGAAGTATCTGACTTATTATGTGTACTAATAACTAGATATGTAAGGTTCCTTATAGTAGTTGATTTCAGTTTTGTGTGACCAACCCCCCCACAAGACAAGAGTGTTTATTAACATTCTTTTAATCTCAGTCAACATATCATCTTGCCAACACACGAATGAGAAAACATGCGGGACATAGTTTAAAAATTGACATGAGGCAGTTCATGGACATCAGTATATCTGACCATTTCTGTATTTTATTTGATATAGAAGTACCAATGACTAGAACTGAAAGATGTTATTTTGAAGCCTCTGCTGTTTCTTGGTTTGCCAATATTCAGTCAGTCTAAATTTAGTGCTTATACTAATATAACCAGCAATGTGAACAGTAAGGTTTTAATTTATAATGCTAAGGTGAGGGCCACAGCTGACATAGTAGCCCCCAAAAACTGTTAGGAAACCTTCCACTATTATAATACCATGGAAAATTAATTGTCTAAACTTAAAAGAGAATGTCAGAAGGCTGAGCAAAACTGGAGAAAAATGGAATTAATGGTCCATTATGAAATACTGAAGGCTTATATCTGTCTAATAAAACACTAAGGTTTGTGTGTCCAGTCCTTCTGAGCATTCTGATTGGTCACCTGACTTTTCAAATCAAGACAGAAGCTAAAACTTGGGCAAAATTATGGACATGGATCTAAACTTCACATTCCATAATAATCATACTAGTAAGGCTGAATTGTTTCATTTAAGAAACACTGCAGGGGTCAGAGCACTTGTAACATCTCAGTATGCTTAAAAATTGATTCACACCGTTGTTTTTCTCTTGACTACATTATGGTAATGGGCTCCCAACAAGACAACCTAAGAAAGAAGCAAATCATCATGAAGCCTACTGCATCACAGTCTGCCACCTCTGCCAGTCAACACAGATGCAAACCGCCACCTCAACCGGTCACTGCAGTTCCTGAGCTGCCACCTCAGTCAATCAATCTGGCGCCTTCCCTCACACGGATGCCCCTACGCTCTGGATCCTTTCATCTCTGTTTCATTCCACCAGCACTCTCCTCTGCTCCACTGCTCTGCAGACTTCAACATAGCCACACCTCGGAACCTCAGCACCAACCATCAGTCTTGCTCCCTTAATTAAATCAACAGAGCTGAAGTTCACCTCCATAGCTACTACAGCAGATCACCTGCCCAGTGCATTCAGTAAAACCAGCAGGATAATTAAAATGGTAATCTTTAATGCGTTTTTGCTCTCATAACTTTAGTATGTATCCAACATAACATTCTTAAACTTGTCTAACTCATTTCAGGGTTACAGGGGGTCAGAGTCTATCCCAACAGCACTGGGCACAACCCACTGATGTACATGGGGTCAATTTAGAGTTGCCAGTTAATCTAACATGCTTGTCTTTGGGTACTTGGGGGAAAAAACACTCCTCTCAGTGTAAAGTTAACAAGGTATTACAGAACATTCAAGGGACCTGAAAACGAACCTGAAATTATGTTAGATTATATTGTCATAGTGATTGGTTTGGTATACACACTTATAGTATTAAAAATCATTTTGGTCTGTGAGGCAGCAGTGCTAAGCACTGATCTGAGAGTAGAATGAACTGTCTGATATAAATTCATCAAGTTGAGCCAGGATGCTAGAGATCAAGATCAATGAATGCCATCTCTTGGTAAAACACTTAGAGGGTGGCCATTGGGTCAGCTCAGTAATATCAGTGGTCTGTCTTCTCCCTTTAGGGGCCACAACAATGGATCATCTGTTTCCATATCTTCCTGTCCTCTACATCTTGCTCTGTCACACTCACCACCTGCATGTCCTCTGTCACCACTCAGTAATCAATATCAACACAAATAAATGAGTGCTACTCGTGGGGTGGGAGAGACTTTGTAGGGGGATGTAATTGTTCTTAAGATCATTTTGTAATTGTTTTGATGTCTATCCACACATGAATTGTAAACAGAAAAAGGTTTGATTTTCCAGTCTTTACTTAAAAAGGTACATGGGAGAGTAACATGAAATACTTGAGCAACATACTGTAAGTGTTAAGTCTTTGGTACTGTAAGGCACCTGACTTCATTTACAAAGAACAAGAAATAAATTAATATAAGTGAAGATGCCCAGAGGTTCTGCAAATTTCATGCACGAAAGGATTTAATGGGATAACATCCAGCAAGAAATAGAACACACACTATGCATATTTAATTCATTCTGAAATGCAAGAAATGAATAAATAAAGGCATTTTTTCCATGAGGGAAAGGATAGAACAGTAGAATATAAGGATTCATTAACTAAGTCAGCCAGGTTTTGGCTTCTTATTTGTTATTTACTGTATTCACTACAAATGTTGGTACATTGTATTCTCAATTTTTTTTTTATGTGATCAAGTGTTTATTAAATTAAAGCAAAACATTTCACCTACAATTTACATTAATAATGACGTCCACAAGAATCTGGGCAAAGTGATAGGAAGTTCTGCTTTCACTTCCAAATATATAGAGTTTTCCAATTTTTCACTACAAAATGGATCCATCCAAGAACTGAGCTTGAGTACAGCAGTAAGGTGGCAATAATGCATGCTGCAAATGGTATTTATTAAGCTCGAATTCTAATATTTATAATTACATTTTAATTAGTTTCATGCAAAGGACAGTACACTGAGTGTGGAAATTGCAGGCTCAAAAAGCTGTGACATGGATTGTCATTTCCCCTTAAAAATGTTTCCTTCTCTGGCTGGGATTGCTAATGTAGCCTTACTACAATGTGGAGAAAGGCACCACTAGGTAGCTTTATACTTGTGGAAGGACTTTAGATAGTGTCACCATTAAAGAAGATGGAGCGAAATACAGGAAGGCTTTTGGTTTGGGTGGATGAACCAAGGACACCTTCATTAACTCAGCAGAACCCCTGAACTTGGTAGGGTGTTATAAATGATTTTGTGAGGAAGTATTGTGTCTTTTTGCAGGCTGCATGGAGCCAGATTGAATGACAGAAGCCTGTCAGCAAACAATGAGATTGCACCGTTTTAGTTGAGAAGATATGAGTAAGGGCATAGGGAACAAATAAATCAGAGCATTATCTCAGTGATGATGAAGAGTGTGAGATCTATCTAAAGTTTTTTGTTTAACAACAGTGTGAAGTTAGTTACATCTTGTTCTGAGTTTGTTTTACAAGCATTTTCTGCGGCCCACAGAAATGAGAAAGTTAAGGCATTCAGTTCTTAGAGTATATCTGTGCCATTTACTCTTTCTCTATAAAAAAGCAATTTATTGCAATGAACCTGAGTCAGTGCTACTGATATAATCTGTGGCTGTCAGCAAGAGTGCTCAGGAGTCAACAGGAGCAGGCCTTAATCAGCACACACTTTAAAGGGACTCGGTGTTCACTGGGAGTGGAGCTCCTGCTGCCCTTCATGCACAGTCTAAGTGTGCCTGTGTCACCAGAGGTACAAGGTGGTGCGGCTTTTGTTTGCCATCTGCATATCCATGTATGGTGCGATTCATCTGTTTAAGCAAGGCATATCAAGTAACATTATTCTATATCGCTGATTTCAAAGTACCTGAGTAAAATATAATCTTGGTACATAATATGTCCTTGGGATACTGGAGGTATATGGTGCAAAAGACACATCTGTAGGATGGTTCATGTTCCTAGTACACAACAGGTAGCTCTGGAGTTGACATTTTGTAAGTATCACTGAATGCTGTTGGCTGCAGGGACACAAGAAACTGCTGGAGGGATCACTACTCTAGTGTTCAAGAGGTACAGCTCATCCTGGAAGTGAAGCTGGGCCTGGATAGTAGAAACCCTAGGAGGTAGGGTAAAACTATCTCCTTCCAATCTGGACCTTGAGTTTGGAATCAGTGCTTTAGCAATCACTCCACTGGCCACAGGAAGATGGGTAAGGATTATGAGATAGAAAATTGAGACAAGTTTGAGGAAATCTTGTGGATAATCCATTAGTGGGAAAGCCAACCCATCCATAGCACCTTGAACAAATACACACAGGCCCAGAGACACATCAAAGTATTATGTAAATCATGTGTCATTTTGCTCCCAGAATTTTAGTTCATTAAATGCCTTTTTGTACCTGTATCTTTGCTTCTTGAGAACTTATTTTGATATGTACCTCTATGAGAGCTTTTAATAATGCTAGTTTCTTTTGGGTTGTGTCCACAATCTTGGACAACCACAATGTTCACTATGTTTACCTTTATTCCATTGTAGTAGAGATGTTACTGTTTTGATGAGCCATACACAAAAATGGTGTATGGCCTCTAAAAGACCAAAAAATAATCCAGGGGTTGCTTGCCCAGAAAAGGCTTCACACAAAGAATCCAGACCCAAACTCTACAGACAAGTTTTGTTTTACAAAGGCCCAAAACAGGGGATCTGGCTTTAAAAGTTCAAAATATATCTGTAAATGTCCCATGAAAAATACCAAAGATGCCCCGCCAGGAGAGAAAGCCATGAAAACCTGTCTTATAGACAAGTTCAACATGAAATCTCTGTGATGTGATGAGTCCTGTCACCAGCTCACAAACTAGGAGCAGAGAATGAGGCTGACACAGCGCCACAATGCAGAAGCAGGAGTCGACTTCAACAAGTAGCAGAGTGTGAGACCGACAGAGTGACTCGACTCAGTAGTGTGAGCTGAATTTTAAGTGTGTGTAAAATGACTGCAGGACTGTTGGATACCTTAGGTGTGTTATGTGTGTTGTGCAGTGATAAGATTCCCCAATACCTTAGCTGCTGAGTTCTTTTGCTTTCTCCTGTCCTTGCTGTGTGGGGTCCTTCCTCAGGTGGGAGTCATTTCTCTCACAAGCCCAGGCATGCAGTTCTTAGAAAATACTTGAGTAGCTTTGTTTCGTGTTGGTGCATAATTGTGGATGAGGAAGGATTATGGTAGGGGAGAATTATGGTAGGGGAGAATTACCTTTGTCTGTTATATCATGCTCAGTTTACTCTGGATTTTTTGACTGCTTATTACAAAGACCCTGGGGGTAGAGATATGAAATTAATTTAGCAAGACATTTGCTGGTGGCCACCAGGCTTCGATGATCCCTGTTTTAATTTGGTATAGTCCTTGTGATTTGAAAGGCTGAAGATTTGTTAAGTTGTGTCTTAGGGGTAGGTTGGAAGGAGGACAGAGTACAGTATACTTGGAGTCCAGTTATGTTCTAGAGAAATTTGGCTGTTTAGCAGGGTGGTTTCCTTATATAGCCATTTTTGAACCTCTGAGCTTAAAGAGGACTTACAAAATTGAGTGGTTTAGCTAGTGGCTGTGTAGAGCCTGATTATTTCTTTTTTTCTTCTTTTTTTGGTAGAATGAGACCTGGGTTCACTTCCCGGGTCCTCGCTGCGTGGAGTTTGCATGTTGTACCCGTGTCTGCGTGGGTTTCCTCCAGGTGCTCCGGTTTCCTCCCACAGTTCATAGACATGCAGGTTAAGTGCATTGGTGAACCTAAATTGCCCCTAGCGTGTGTTTGATGTGTGGGTGTGTGTGTGTGTGTGTGTCCTGCGGTGGGTTGGCGCCCTGCCCGGGATTGGTTCCTGCCTTGCGCCCTGTGTTGGCTGGGATTGGCTCCAGCAGACCCCCGTGACCCTGTGTTAGGCCATAGCAGGTTGGAAAATGACAGACTGACTGCATAAGGTATCAAAGAATTTGCCCTTTACCATATTTTAGTATATTTTGATTATTAGTATAATAAGTACAAGCAGGGCACAAAGGTAAAAGCAAGACTCTGTAAATCATATAATGATCCATTGCTGGATCCTTCCTTCTGACCTAAGTGTAAAGATAAAGGGAGGACCCAGCAGCAGTGACATCATTATAGCCCTGCCTCATGGAGTTCTACTCATAACGTACAAGAAAAATTAGGAATATTATCACTGTAAGATGTTGAAAAATGCTTGTGATTTTTATCCAACTTGACTACTGCAATGAATTATTTAGAGCAGTGTTTCTTAAACATTTTGGGTTGTGTGATGTCTGATCTTGGGTCATGTTGAGTCACAAACGGTTTGCAGAATGCCCTGTAATGTGCTGCTGCAGGCTAGGAGATAGTGACAATCATCCCTTAACGTCCCCCAGAATGACGAACAGAGGAAATTTTCCAAGGGGGAACCAGGATGATGATCAGTGGATTTTCCCAAAAGAGACACCCAACCTAGGATGACAATCAATCTGTGATGATTTTGCAAGAGTGATGGATCCCCTGGATTACATTCAGTGGTGATTGTGGGTTGTGATGATACTAAAAAGGAAATAATGGGTTGTGAAGAAAAGTTTAAGAACCACTGCCTTAGAGGACTATAAAGGCAAGAAATAAATCTGTTGCAGCTTGTTGAAAATACAGCAGTAAGAATCATAATGAAAAAGAAAGCATCTGATTGAAGGATGAAACCTGTTACAGCATCACATCATTGGCTGCCTGTCTCATTTAGCATTGGTTTTAAATACTCAATGTTACTGTAAACAGGGCTTTGAACAATCTTACACTTAACTTATTATTTCACAGTACCTCTCCCCACATATCCTTAATCATAATCTCAGATCTTCAAATGTCCACCTACTGTGATCCACAAGTAGAGCATAAAAGAACTGCTGAGGTAGCCTTTTCAGTTACCCAATCCAATTTAATTTACAGTCAGATCCATAAGTATTTGGAGAGTGACACAATTTTCATAATTATGGCTCTGATCACCACCACAGTGGATGTTAAACAAAGCAATCAAGATGTGATTGAAGTGTAGTCTTTGAGTTTTAATACAAGTGGCTTAACAAAAATATTGCATGAGTTGTTTAGAAAAAACAGGCATTTTTATATATTATACCCTTGCCCCCCATTTTCAGGGGCTCAAAAGTATTTGGACAAAGTAACACAATCATAAATATAACAATCATTTTCAATATTTGGTTTAGAATCCTTTACAGTCAATGACTGCCTGAAGTCTAGAACCCATGGCCTTCTCCAAGTGCTGGGTTTCCACCCTAGTGATACTTTGCCAGGCCTTTACTGCAGTTCTCTTCAGGTGCTGCTTGTTCGTTGGACTTTCTGCAATCAGTTTTGTCTTCAGCAAGTGAAATGCATGTCCGATTGGGTTGAGGTCAGTTGATTGACTTGGTCATTGAAGAATATTTCACTTCTTTGCCATGAAAAGCACTTGGTGTGCTGTCACAGTATGTTTTGGCTCATAGGATGACTCTTCACAGTGCAGATGAACTATCAGTTTTACAGCATTTGTTTGAATCTGAGCTGACAGAATAGCCCTGTAAATTTCAAAAATTATTCTGGGAATTTTCGTCAGCAGTCATACCATAAATAAACAATACTGACCGACTCCCATTGGAAGTCATGAATGTGTATATCATAAAGCGGTCTCCACTGCGTTCCACAGATGATGTAGTATTCTTCTCTTCTACATATTCTTCTCTTTCCATCATTATGAAAAATGTGTCACTATCCACATACTTATGGTCCTGACTGTATATAGTGTATTTTACAATGAATATTATCACAAAGCAGCTTTACAGACATCTGGACACTAAACCACAAGAAAAGGTGTAACATGTCAGTGACAAGGAAGGTAGTAAAAACCAAAGTAAAGGTTATCTATATTATTTTACACAAATAATTCAATAGCAATTTTAAACAAAAAGACAAACACAAGTATAAATTTCAGCATGGGTTTTAAATATTTACTTATGGACCTGACTAAAATATGCTTTAAGCCTAGATTTGAACAATGAAAGTGTTTCAGAATCTCATACCACAATAGGAAGGTTATTCCATAAATAGGAAGATTTGTAAGCAAATCTATTCTTGGGACTGCAGGCTATCTTGCTCCTTGTGATTGGAACAGTGGGAGGGAATTGTAAGGAATTAAAAGGTCACTCAAATACTGATGTCCCAAACTATGCAAAGCTTTATGAGTTTGCAGCAATATCTTATATGGAATTTCATAGGAAACAAATATAATAGCAAAATGAGGTGGTATGTACATACAGTATTGTCTGGTTCTTGCAAAAACTCTGAGTGGTGCATTGTGAACTAACTGAAGTCTATTAAGGGACACTGAAGTGCAGCCACATAGCAAGCCATTACAGTAATCCAATATAGCAGTAAAAAATGCAAGGATACATTTTTTGAGCATTACAGAATGATAACATAAATCTAGGCTTTGCTATATTTCTTAAGTGAAAGAAAGCTATCCTAGAAATATTTTTAATATGAGTATCAAATGAAATATCAGAATCTATAGAGATGTCTAGGTTTCTGATTACTGTGTTGAAAATAACAGAGAAGCCATCAACAGGCACATGATATTCAGATAGAGTTTTAAACAGCTTCAGAACTGAAGACCTGCACCTTTGTCTAGTCAGAGTTCAGCAAACCTAAATTACTACCCATCAAACACCTAATGTCTATCAGGGAAGCTTCTGTTCTGGAAAACAGGGACACTTCATGTGGTTTAACTGATATATGGAGCTGAATATCAATCACATAGCAAATGAAATAAATGCAATGCTTGCAAACGTTTTGGACGGTATTTGTACCAAAAACTGGAATACTTTACCAGCATATTTACATTAGGCTAGTAGAACTGAACATGTCAGAAAACTGTTTTTATATATACAGACTTACAGATTAGCTGAATTCAATTGTAATTTAATTTGTATCGAATTCTATTAGAAATTGTTACAATTGTTACCATTTTTGGATTTGTTTTATTATTTTAATTATACTATTTGTATAAAAATGTTCTATTTAAATAAATGTTGTAGATTTGTGTCTCTAAATTACATTCAACATTGAATTCAGCACATAATGAATACAGTGGAAGACATTTATCGGGAATGTCTGTGACCAAGCCTGCTCCACGTAAAAGATTTTTTTGGACGTTGGATCACAATGCTCTTCATCGCAGTAGGAAGCAGACACTGTTCCTGAGACATAAAATAGCATATTAACCAGAAAACGTGTGTTTTAGTAAGGTATAGCAAGACATAAAATATTTTAAAAATATGTATACATCAACCTAATATACGATATAGACAATCAAGTGAAATACTTTATTTAAATAAAAATTCCAGATGTTAACACAGACCTGTTGTTATGCCCAAGGGAAAACCTGTGCTTCTAGCTCTGATGTTATGGCACCAAAAGACAATGTGACATTATCCTTTTTTATATTTCTGGTGATCAGACAACTCTTGAGCATGCCATTCAGTATCCCCATTCACTCCAGAGTCCTCTGTCCAAGAGTGCCACCCGGCAGTCTCAGTGACATGCCTGCTCCTCCAGTAATCCACTGTCACTACTACCCAAACCTTTCTGCTTACCCATCCTGGTCCTACCATCTTGAAATCAAGATTGTTACTCAGTGATGCTCTTTTAGTTTGCTGCCAGTAACTACAAACTCTGATCCATGCTTCACTTGTTTATGCAATCCAGGAGAGGTGCCACCCATTAGAGATTTCACCACCAAAATTTGCATAGAGTATTCTTTACCTGATTGGATGACAAATCTCAAATGCTTTTCCTTCTGTAGCTTATCACCTGCTCCAGTTTGCATCTTTCTCAGGCTGGCCCTCCTATTCTAAGTCTAAATACTTGCATGCATATTGCTGCTACAGCACAGATATCACAATATGTATTGAATATTTTCTAATGCAAATATTATACACACATTTTATATTTCAATTAGACTCATACATACTGCTGCTGCCCTGCATAATTTTGTTGTATTTTTTTTACAATGATAATAAAGGCTTTCTATTCTATTCTGTTGTATTGTATTCTCAAATTAGTAATTTAGAATATTATATCAATTATTATAAATTTTTTAAACATATATTGTAATAATCTATATATATAATTCACTAAAGCAGCCAATCATGGCAGGCAAGACGCAAGACAGAGCTGTGCCCACCAACTCACAGAGCCCCGTCGACCAACAATTCACTAAGCAGCCGACCATGGCACGCAAGACAGAGCCACGCCCGCCAACTCACAGAGCCCTGCCCACCAACTCTAAGACCATCAGATACGCATGACAGAGCCCCGCCCGCCAACTCTAACCCTCCTCCCGAGTCCACCCTCGCTCTCGAGGCACACAGCACCTCACCAAACACCGCTTCAGTCGCTTTCGTCTCTGCTACAGTCCACTTGCACCTCTGAGCTATGTTGACTTTTCAGTGTTCTTTTTGGCTCCAGCTGCTTTTCTATATATAATCCACCAAGTCGCCCAACCATGGGATATGCACGCACACAAGACAGAGCCCCGCCCACCAACTCTAAGATCATGGGACACGCATGACAGAGCCCCGCCCACCAACTCTAACCCTATTCCCAAGTCCACCCTCGCTCTCGAGGCATGCAGCACCTCACCAGACACCGCCTCAGTCGCTTTCGTCTCTGCTACAGTCCACATGCACCTCTGAGCTACATTGACTTTTCATTGTTCTTTTTGTTTCCGGCTGCTTTTCTATATATAATCCACCAAGTCGCCTGACCATGGGATATGCACGCACGCAAGACAGAGCCCCGCTTGCCAACTCTAACCCTCCTCCAGCGTCATGGGATACGCACTACTGAGCCTCATGTGCCAGCACGCAACACCACACCAAACACCGCAAAAAGTTCGCCAAACTTTTGCATCTGTTCACGACCACACACTCGGTATACGAACAAGCCAGTTTCCCTTTCGGTTTGTGCGCGCCGATGATTTCTGCATGTGTTCAGTTTCTCCCTGTGCATTCCCTGTGCAGCCAGCGAGCGAGCCAGAGATAGAGAGATAGCGAGAGTGAGTGCGACACACACAGGCGCGCGAGAGAGACACACACACACACATGCACGCACACACAGAGGCGCGCGCGAGAGAGAGACACACACACACAGGCGCGTGAGAGAGAGAGAGAGACACACACACAGGCGTGTGTGTGTGAGAGAGAGAGAGACACACACACACACACACACAGGCACGTGCACGAGAGAGAGACACATACACAGGCTGGTCGCATAAGGCAGAGAAGGCAGTTAAAGAATGCACCGGGCTTGATTTTGTTTTCACTTCTGTTTACAGTGATTGGTTCGTAGTGTGCATTGTTGCAATGTTACTTTTCTTGGTGGTTTATTAAATTATGGATTTTTCAAATGTTAATTTTTTACCCTGTGCTTAAAACTAATTAAAAAATTGTTTTTAGCGAGCGGTTTGTAGCGCTATAGCGCAAACTCTTGCAGTGGTAAGTTTTCTCTGTTGTTCAAGGTTTATTCAGTGTTATTCAATGTTTTTACATTTAGTTCTATGCATTCTATGGTATAATTAACTATATTTGTGCTTAAAAACTTTAAAAAATGTCTATTTACATTTACACGCAGACAATTTCCTGTTAGATTGGCCTTTGCAATGACAATTAATAAGGCGCAGGAACAAACTTTCAAAAAGATATGCCTGTATCTGCCAAAATCAGTTTTCAGTCACGGACAATTGTATGTCGCTCTCTATAGAGTTCCATCTTTTCATTCTCTCACAGTCATATCCTCAAACCCACCCCATTTGGACAACTGTGTCTTTCATGAAGTGTTCACCCATTAATAAATAATTATGCGACGTATGCTACGCCACGGGTTGGCTAGTGGAAAATAATATTAATAAAATTAATAATATTGAGTATGGTCATCTATTTGCAGTCTGGCTTATTCACATATTAGCCTGAAATAAACTAATAATAACTTAAACTGATCCCATCTTCCTCAGCTTCCTGTTCACACTCACCTTCATGCATTCTTGCATTTGTTAGTGGTCTATATGTTGCCTAAACATGTAGCCTGTTTGAGTGCAAATGAGCCTACAACTAAAAAGGCCAGAAAGGTGATGACTTTGGTGGAGAAAATGTCACTTCTGGATATGATAAAAACAGGATACTAATTTACATCTGTGAGGCATAGCTTTATGATGAACAAATCTAAATTTAAGAAAAATACATGCGTGACAATTTTGCTGCTAGTGCAGCCATAAATATGACATGAACAAGCCTACATTTATAAAAAAGAAAACGAAATGTGTGAAAGTTTTTCTGCTATTGCACCAGAAATTACAAAGACTGTGTCTGAAGTAAGGTAACCAGATTTTCATGGTTCCAAAATGGACACAACTCATCAATCTAGCGATAAATTAAATTGAAGACCAGGATACATGGAGTTTCCTGTAAAGATGTACATGAAACTGAAGTTCTATCTCTATGATGTATCGTGCAGTTTGTAAAATGAACAAGAAATCAAAATTGGGTCAGGAGGTCAGATTTTTGGCCACCTAAAAATAGGATCTGACAGGAATCTAACAGGAATTGTATCCCAACTGGGCTTTCCAGATGTCCGGTTTTCGTGTATCGTGTCCCATGTTATGCCTAGAGTCCCAGAATTGAACAAAATGTCCCCTTGACATTTTGATCAATTCTGGGACTCTAGGCATAACACAGGACACAATACATGAAAACCGGATGTCTGGAAAGCCAAATTGGGATACAAAGCCTGAAACTGGGACTGCCCCAGTAAAATAAGAATGCCTGGTCACCCAAATAATAGGGATCAAGAGAAAATGGTAATAGCCCTCAACATTTGGGTTGAAGATATAACAAGAAAAACAAATTACTCTATTTTTCATAAAGGTTATTTGGAATTTCCAGGTCTCCTGATATTCACTTCTCAGCAATATGGTGCCTGAAGAAAACCCATGCAGATACAATAAGAACACTGATGACTATAGCAGGGACAGTAATACTAACCACTGTTCAACTGTCTAGATGACAGGTAAGTTGTTGATTTGATTTTTACAGAAACTTTTATTAAGTATGCCAATGTTTTTTAATTAAGTAGGATTTTATTATGTGTGCCTTTTTTAAGTAAGACATTTTATTAATTTTGCCTAGGAAGCTACTAATGTACTGTATAGAGCAGCATTCAGAACTATATACCAAATTATTAATTATCATTATCATTTGGTTGATTCCAGTGATTAAAGTTCTGGTTAAGAATTATCATTTAAAAGTAGAATGGACCTCAAATTAAGTAAGGTTTGTCCTACAGATGACTTGTTGCAGTTAAAGCATAAGTTTTTTTTTTGTTTCTTTTTTCCTGAATAACTGGCATATATTGAAAATATGCTATTCACAGTATGCATTAATATATTTGATCTCCTTTATAAGTTCATTCCTATTACCCTGAGCTAAATTAAGTAGGTTAGAAAATTGATGGATCTGTGCTTGGATGGTGCAACCTTCTTTGTAATTCCCTAGGGACAAGCAGTGAGGTGAGAAAATAAAAAATAAAACAAGTGCTTAAAGTTAAAACAGATGACCATTAACCAAAGCTGTATAACTAAGAACAAGACTAATGAGAAATCTGGCCTTTGCAATCTGTGGCCAGTTTGCTGAAAACAGGAGCAGGCGATGTCAAGACAACATGCCAGCACTGCATGAGTTGAACATCTGTGAGCTGGCTCTTAATCAGGTTCATTGTCAACACAAAAAGGGCAAGTCAATAGCTATTGTTATACTGGTACATGTTGTGAGCCCAAAGTGTACCTTCACAAATTTAACAGCAAATTAGAACTTTGGATTTGTGTCACCTTCAAGTGAAATTCTACTTTGTTAAGCCCAGGTAACACCAGCTGGGCTGTAGCTGAAAAAATATTAACCCATCAAAATCGAGAAAGGATCCCTAGCATTTGGAAATCTGAAAATGTCAAATCTCTTGTGGAAATTTTCTACCAATTTTTTTCAGAAAAGCCTCCATTTCTGAGACTGCTGATGCACTGGTTTCTACATCACAGAGAGTCTGCTAAATCTGGTAAAAACAAATCCGGACTCATTTGACACCACTTGACTTTTTTATTAAGATTGCTGATGCTTGAGCCCACACCCTGAAGCTGCATGTTTAATCTGTTCAAATGGCCCAAAATGTCACATAGAAAAGCAACTAGCGCAATCAATGCAGGATCTTACATGAATTGAGATCAAAAACCCTTTGTTTCTTGGATAAACAAAATGTTTGTGATCTCATTTTGAAGATCATCCCCTGCAAAGCCAACAAAAATCATTGTGTTGCAAAAAAATTGTATATTCTGTACCTTGAACCTTTAACATCATTTTGAAAAGGTGATGTTGAAGTCTGTATGTTGCTCAAACGTGACTTACAATTTTGATAAGAGTTTCCATTGCATTTCTCAAACTTTCCAATAACAGATAATAAACAAAATAAATGATAATAAATAACAAATAATAAATGATATGAAAGAGTTCAGTAAATGATGCAATGCAACAGATTTATTGCAGGATATTTAATGAGCAGACAAGATGCAAATCCCCTCACTTTTTCAATCATAAGAAGGCTAAGCGTCTGTTACAAGAAGGTTAACTTTATGTAAATCCAATCCACTGTAATAAAGCACAAAGAAGGCAGAAAAAGGTTTGGGGAACCTCCCCAAATCAAAATAACTCAAGCGTTCAAAAAATGGCTCCAGAGCAACATCTGGTTCCGTGTTCAAAACAGAGACAACTAAAGAAAGAAGTGTTGTGATGTGAGATTTTGTATATAAGTTGATAAATATTTTGTATGTCTTTGTAACTTAGGCAAAACTAAGTCAGGAAAGTGAATTTTATTACAGAATTGGGGGAAGTGCCTGAAACAAGTTTTTCTTTGCTAAAGTCTCTCTCAATCCCCCACAGGAAAGCCAGACTGCCTAAATGCCAAGTTTACCTTAACAGATGGTTTTGGGGATGGCAGGTGTTAAGATGTTCTTTGCCCCATTGGTCTGAAGTATGGCTGTTTGGAATTGGCTTGTATCAAAAGCCTTTAACACTAGAATTACCAGAGCCTACGAAAAAACTTGTACAGTAAATCCATCCCACCTTAAATTGCTTCGCACCTGTCCATCAGCGTCTTTTGTCCTGTAAATGTGTCAATAAGCAGCAAGCAGCCTGATATCACATCCCTCCACCCGCTGCACAGTTTTCTCAGCTCAAGTCTATTTACCTGCGTGTCAATTGCTTAGAGTAGTATAGAGTGAGAAGTCAAACAAAATGGCACCTTTTATAAATACTATATCGTTATTTGGAACACATGCATTTCATGTTTATGTAAACAGCGTTAAAACAGAAACATTTTTCATGTTTTAGTAATAATTGACAAAATGTAGACATGAAGTGTAGTCCAAATACCAAATAAACACTTTCACAAAAGGTACAAATATAACAGAACAAGTGTGCTTCTATTCAAGACTATAACTGCAGAAAAAGAACCTGCGTTAGGGTGCGACAGTGACACGCATTTGCTACAACCGCTTCAGTGGCGCAACAATACAAGCTGTTGACTGGTAATCAAAACATCAGCGGGTTTGACCCCGAACGAATCCGTTTTGAGAAGCGAGCTGCTCTTATTCTTACTATCTTAGAATAAAAACATACATTTGATTTCAGTCTAACAGCCGGTGTAAATTTATGATACTTGTAAAGGTTAGCTTTGTTTTTTTTTTATTCAGTTTTATTGTCTTATTCACGTTCCCCAGTTTTCCTTCGAGGGATCTGTAGGAGAAGGAGAGGAAAGGTTTCTGCCCTCGGTTAAGCCCTTAGCCTGCCTCCCAAGCGCACGTGTGTGACACCACGCTTTTCATTAAATTCTTAAAATGCTAAAAAAAAAAAATACTCTTCACCTGCTGTGTGAACTTTCAGTGACAGCAGGCACAGTGATTCTTTTCTAAAATAAGACAAATACTGACACCTGGGCCATACTTGCTGCATCAGTTGATTCGTCTACTGCTAGAGAGAATTGATCAGTAAATCTGAGTTCATTAATCATTTTAGAAACACAATCACCATGGATTACCCCGTCTGTCTCATTGTTGTGGAGTTTGAAAGCAAGACTTGCTTAACACAAACAATAATGTCATCCTTATCTTTATCTCCTGAGCAAAGCTCCTCCCACCATTGCCAAGATGCAGTCCTTTACTAACTCTGCATCTTAAGGATGTGTGATCATCTAAAATCTGTGCTTTAATAAAAAGGGGACATTTCTGTGTGTTGTTTTTAGAAAAGAAAAATTAAAACAGCAAAAGTAAAAGCCAATAGGTGGAGGGGCAACGTTTGAGACTGAGATAATAAGTGAAGAGGTAAATGTCTTCAGGTGATTGTGGATAGCCATCTGCAGGACATAAAGAGTCACCTGCTTTGAAGATCAAACTGCTTTGATTGGTATCTCATCAATACACTACTGCGATAACAGAACTTCCTGCTTCCTTAGGAAATGTTTGTATTTGCTTGGTTTGAAAATGAATGTGTCCTGGAGATATAGGTCTCTAATCAAAATACAGTGGTGTATGTATTCCTTGATAGTTAGCAGCTGTATTATTTTTTTAACTAATGAAAATGTGTATACGCTATTGTTAAGAAAAGGAAATTGGTATGTACCATTGTTTAATCAATCGACATGTGTCCCTCTGAGTACCTGTTACAGTACTGGTAAGAATTGCTGTAGATGAAGAGTAACGTCTTTTTAAAGATTTCATTTTTTTTTTCCATTTCTGGCAGAGACGCCAGGAAGATAGACAATGTTAAAGGATGCATGCAAAGTGCTAAAATGGTGTTTGATGTTTCTGACCTTGAGTACAATAACAAATTAAACACAGAGGTTTTACATTTGCATGTGTTGGCAAAATAAAGCCCTAATAGTCATGTGTCCAGGTTAAATAAAAAAATCTGCTTTTAGTAGCAACCCTTAGTGTGCATGCTGACTGAATACTTACCAGATGAATGCAGTAGACATGCACAGCAAGTATCGTAGAATTCCTTTTAGCTCCATCATGTAGAGCAGGTCATTTATGTGTGGCCAAAAGAAAGCACGATTGTGCTTGGGTCTTTGTGGTGCTGATAACCAAGTGAAACTGGAGTGTTGTTATGTTATATAAAATAACAATGGGAGGTCAAGCTTTTAGTTACAGGGCCCGTAAACTGTGGAATGGTCTGCCTGCTACTATAAGAGATGCCCCTTCGGTCTCAGCTTTTAAATCCCGGCTGAAGACTCACTACTTCAGTTTACTTCAGTTTAGCATATCCTGACTAGAGCTGCTGATTAGCTGTACAGACTGCATCTCTGTTGTTAGTCATTAGCACTAAAACATAAGTAACATGATAGTTAGAATTGGAAACTAACTCTCACCTATTCTGTTTTTCTTCTCGGTACTCAAACGTGGCACTTGGTGCCACGGCCCACCTGCCAATTTGTTTTGCCTGCCTAAGGTCAAGTCATCCCTGATGGAGGATCGCAGGAATCGTGAGAAAGAGGGGTCCTTTCATCGGATTGGCTGGCCCAACACTGTTTCAGCCGTGGAATGGCCAAATGGGGTAGGCAGTTTGATGGATAAAGTCTCCAGGAGTCTAAAATTATCCAAATCTTATTATGTGATATCATCTACTGTTAAATTCTGCTCCGTACTTCTAAAAAAAATTTATTTTTTGTTGAGGATTTGTTCTGTTCTGTGTATTGTATTGTATGGACCCCCTTCTTCTGACACCCACTGCACGCCCAGCCTACCTGGAAAGGGGTCTCTCTTTGAACTGCCTTTCCCAAGGTTTCTTCCATTTTTCCCCACTAGGTTTTTTTTGGGAGTTTTTCCTTGTCTTCTTAGAGAGTCAAGGCTGGGGGGCTGTCAAGAGGCAGGGCCTGTTAAAGCCCATTGCAGCACTTCCTGTGTGATTTTGGGCTATACAAAAATAAACTGTATTGTATTGTATTGTATTATGAGTTTTTAATCAAAACACAAGATCACACAATAGGCCACTTTAATTGACCATGACAGACGCTTGTGGCCCATGGGCCACCAGTTGTTTATTGCTGCTCTACGGTATTGCCACTTCCTAGCCAACATGGGCACCATGAACTGTATATTTCAGGCAATACTGGCCATTTCACCACTGAATCATAACAGGCTACTAAGCTTTGTAAGCCTTGCTCTGCTGTTGTTATTTATCATGTATATAAAGTATGTACAACTTGATTCCGTTAAGCTTCAGCAGACTATGTTGGCTATTACAGTAGTGTTGTCCAGTGGGGCTGTGAAAAGAGCAGTCAGTTATTAAGCACACAGCTTTGAGAGATGCATAATACTGTCTGAGAAACATAGCCACCGGCTTAAATTAGATTTGTGCATATAGAGTCACTCCTGGAATATTTCTCAATTTTCAGCTTCTTCCATCTCACTCTGCCAGGGAGCAGATTTTAACAAAGCTGGATAATTTCATTCTCAAAGACAAATGAGGATCAGTGGCTTAAAGATTTCAGCTGATCCTGAAGAGGATTCTATTAAACCCCTCAAATGATCGGAAACTAACTACAGCTTTGAAGGAAGAGCCAAAACAACTCTGCTCATCAGCCCTTCAAAGTGCAAGCATTCTTCTCTTTTTTAACAAAGTGAGTGCTCCACAGGTTGAATCATCAAAGTAAGGTCTGTGACTATAGGTGACTGGAGAAAAATGACCTTTGGGGTTCTTTTGTGAATCACGATATATAAACATTTTTATGGTTGTTTCCTAGGTCAGGGTTGGTAGGTAAGGGGCTGCTGGGCATTAATATTTCTCATGGTGCATATTTAGGATTAGAATTGATTTTGTTTTTGTTGACCTTTAATTTGTAATAGAGAAGATTGATCACTATCTTCCCCTATCAAGACCCTGAATGGATAGGGTTTGCCATACAGCTTTCACTTTTGTTTTTCCTATGTTGCTGACTTACACCAATAAAATAAGTTGTGATAACTTGAGATGTTGAAAAACATTACCTGCAAGCTTGTAATACTTTATACAAAATTATAATTTTCACTTTTATTGCTCTGTGGTGAGTTGGCTCCCTGCCCAGGATTGGTTCCTGCTTTGCGCCCTGTGTTGGCTAGGATTGGCTCCAGCAGACCCCCGTGACCCTGTGTTAGGATATAGAGGGTTGGATACTGACTGACTGACTTTTATTGCCCATTTTTATTTTGTTAATTTGTGTTTTTGATCATGTTTTTGATTTTACAGTTAGCATATTACTACTTAAAATACTGAAGATCACCAACAAACAATATCAATGTCTAACTCAACACAATCTTTAATTGCATTGAGTTTTAATTACTTAAGATTTTATTTAAAGCAGTATAGTAACATTTTGTATAAACTTGAATTTTAAAATGAGACCTCCTTTCTTTCTTTCTTTCTTTCTTTCATTCTTTCTTTCTTTCTTTCTTTCTTAACCACATATTGAACATTGGCATTGATGCATTTGTATTAATGCTCTAAAGCTGCCACTTTTGACCTTCTTTGTTTTCTTTGTACTGAAAAGATATCATGAGAGTGTATTAGAAAATGTTTTATGCCATTTTATCCACTTTACCACACCATCTGTGTTTTGGCACTTGGTTTGTACAGAAACACTTTGACTTATATTCTTCCCTATCACAGTATGAAAACAAGTATGTAGGCAAAGCTTCAAACTGATCATTATTTTGAGCAACTCATTTCATGGATTTGTTTTCTTTCTATTGATTCTAAAAATGTTCAGATTCAGACTTGAATCTTTGATCTTACTGGTACTTCTTAGAAAGTCCTTAAAATATTTGGATTCTCTGTCTTTTACTCCTTCCATCAATACCTACTTATTGATCCCAGAATTTTTAGTGATGAAAGGAGCCAGAACTGGTGTCATCTTAGAAACTTGAACTCTTACTGGTAAAGTTGCTTTATTACACATAATTCTATATTGTTTTTTCAAAAATAAGTCTCAGGTAATTTCTGTTAGACTAATACCTTTCACACATACAGTATATGATTGCAGCTTTTTTTTTCCTCCACACATGCATATATATCTTAGCAAGTCAGTTACTTTTCACATTGATGCTGCTCACACCTGAAATCTTCATTCCATGTCAGAAGGTGCTGGTTCAGAAAGCTGCACAGAAGGTCTTAGGCGGAGTGGTGGCTCTGAGGCTAGGGATCTGCACTGGCAATCGGAAGGTTGCCGGTTCGAATGCCAAAAGGGACTCTGCTCTGTTTGGCCCTTAACCTGTGATTGCTGAGTGCTTTGAGTAGTGAGAAAAGCGCTATATAAATGCAAAGAATTATTATTATTATTTTGTGTGGCCAGCTTGGATCTGTGATTGACTGGCTGCCAGTCCAAGACAGTTGGGCTGTTTTCTTACTTGCACCCTGTATTGCCAGGAGAGGCTTTGGCCACCCACAATCCTACATTAAACTATGTAGTTTTTTTTTTTTTTGTGAATCTTAATTTAAGTTAGAGATAGAGGCAATAGACTTTATACTACAAAATAACCAGTTCCGTCTACATTTGTCACTCTTCTCTGTGATCCTGAAGAAACCATTTAAACATGCTTACACTGTAATTGTGAAAAATACTTGTAAACAATTAAAGTATGACACATTACTTGTGAAAAACCTTACAGTGGTCTTTCTATTTGACAGGCATTTGTATTATTGCAAGTAATAATAATAATTCTTTACATTTATATAGCACTTTTCTCTCTACTCAATGTGCTTTTCATACTGAGTGGGGAGCCACTTCAGCCACCACTAATGGCCATGTTTACACCACTATGCTCGCCACACATTAGTTTTAAGGTGGTGAAGGAGTGAGAGATCATCAGCCAATTAGAGAAGGGGATGATTAGGGGGCCAGAATGACTAGTCTGAGGTGGCCAATTTAGCCAAGACACTGGGATACACACTACTCATTACGAAGGATGCCCAGGGATCTTTTATGACCACAAAGAGTCGGGTTTTATGTCTCATCCAAAGGATGGCACCATTTTAACAACACACTGTCCCTTACACTACACTGGGGCATTGGGATCCTCACACAGACCACAGGGTAAGCACCTCTTGGCTGGCCTCACCAACACAAGAAATACAATAGACTCACTGTAATGCAATGCAATGCAAGAAAAAGATACTAAAATAAGTAAAAGAAAGCTTGTTATCAGTTTCTTGATAAAGTGCAAACATGGTCTGCCTGCTTCTATAAGAGATGCCCCTTCGGTCTCAGCTTTCAAATCCCGGCTGAAGACTCCATATCCTGAAGCATATCCTGACTAGAGCTGCTGATTAACTGTACAGACTGCATCTCTGTTGTTAATCATTAGCACTAAAACATAAGTAACATGATAGTTATAATTTGTTACTAACCCTAACCTATTATGTTTCTGTTTTCTGTACTCAAATGTGGCACTTGGTGCCACGGCTAACCTACCAAGTTGATTTACCTGCCTAAGGTAAAGTCATCCCTGATGAAGGATCACAGGAATCATGGGATAGAGGGGTCCTTTCATTGGATTGGGTGGCCCAGTGCTATTTCAGCAGTGGAATGGCCAATTGGGGGAGGCAGCTTGATGGCCGAGGTCTCCAAGACTCTAAACAAATCCAAATCATATTATATGATATAATTTACTGTTAAATTCTGCTCCATACTTGTAATATTTTTATTTTTATACTGTTTTGAGGTTTACTTTTGTTCTATTCTGTGTATTGTATTGTATTGACCCCCTTCTTTTTGACACCCACTGCACGCCCAACCTACCTGGAAAGGGGTCTCTCTTTGAACTGCCTTTCCCAAGGTTTCTTCCATTTCTTTCCCTACAAGGGTTTTTTGGACGTTTTTCCTTATCTTCTTAGAGAGTCAAGGCTGGGGGGCTGTCAAAAGGCAGGGCTTGTTAAAGCCCATTGCGGCACTTATTGTGTGATTTTGAGCTATACAAAAATAAATTGTATTGTATTGTATTCCACTCTGGTACTGCCTGTGAGTGTTGTGTTAATAAAACTCCACTGGAGGTTTCTGGACGATGAGGATGAAACCCTGTAATGGAAAAGAATATCTAAAATATAGACTTTTTTTATTATTTTATTATCTAGTTGTATACTGCAAAAAGTTGGACTAACCAGTTCTTTTCTACTCCTAGATTTTCATTGCTAAGAAAAGCATCATCTGGGACAATTTTATAACTTAATTGTTTCCTTTTTTTCTTGTTTGTTTGGAAATACAGAAAATGCTAAACTGGGGAGGGGGCTATTTCATTCGTGTTTCATTGGTGAACGGCCTAAGAAAAGCAGAACAGATGATGACCTGAACAGAGTTGACCAGAAAGAACTACAAGTGTAAGTACTGCCTGAAAATCCACATCTAGCATTATCAGGTTGTGTGATATGGTTTGCCAACACTCACATCTGTGCAGTGTTTAATATCTTGGCTGTATTATCCACAATACATAATAATTAAAAGTGTAGCTCTTTCTTCTGCCTGTTCTTTTACTCTGTCTAATTGCCTGAGGTTATGGATGTAAAAGAGAAAAGGGAGGAAGTGCTGAACTACATTACCTGACAATTTGGTAAGAGTATGATTTGAGGTATTCTGGTAAACTGTTCATAATAAAAAGTATGAGGGGGAAAATAGGGTCACCTAGGACTCTACCAGGACAAAACACCCCAAAATCCATGGTTTATCCACCATGCCACCTCAATAGACTATCTGATGCAACATGCAAATACCACTAGAGGCACATGACATGGATGGAAAGATTCAGAGCCAAAGCTATTAAAATAATATCCAGGTAACATTTACTTCAAATCTTTACTTTATACTCTTCTTACACTTGAAAAAAAATATCTGAACACAAACAACAGACATAATGTTTGTGACTTGGAAAAGGCCACTGCATCCGTAACATCCTCAAAGCAAAGTGTGCCTGTTGCTTAACAAAGTGGAAATTCCACAAGGCGACAGCGCATATCGGCTAGAATGACAGCTTTTACAACCTTATGGAAGGCACAGCATGTGCCTGGTCCATCACAAAAAAAAGATCAAATTTACAGAGATGTATGATCTGGTTGTACATTGTATCTCCTCAAAGCATAAAAAATAAGCAGTATGATGAATGGTTTCATTATTGTTGTGAAATAATCTATTCCCCATGCAGAAAACGAAGTAACCCCAGAAAAAATATCATTCAATCCATCATAAATCATCCAAATAAAAAATGCAATACCATTTACTTGTCTTTCAGTACCTTAGAGAATTAAACAATCTTCAATGTCTCTTCATATTCGTTAATCCTATTATCTTTTATGAAGAATCAAATATGTCTTCTGCCATACAGTTTTTACAAAGCAGCTTTTATTAATGCTTATATTATTTGATTTCATTAAAATATTGGTTGTCTCTTTAGAAAAGCACTACAAAAAATAACACTGTTCAAAGGAACTGGTCATCAGATCTGCAGCTGTGCTATTGTGTTTAAGAAAACTATTGAATTAATGTTGGGATTTAATTTAAGGGATATAAAGAATAAATGGCCCTTTATCCAAAACTGCACATCAGAATGCTAGCACTTCTTTCCCACATTATAGCTGGAATTCCCACAATGCAGAACCATGTTGCTGAAACTAAGTGGCAAAAAAAAAAACAGGTGAATCTCCAGAAATTAAAGTAACATCTCTTACTCATTGAGACCAAATCAATCTAACATTAAAATAATATTCCCTGGTCATTCAGATGACATTAACATGTAGTGTTGTCATAGGGCGTGCTACCCAGAGGGTGCAACCAGGATGCAGTGAGCAGGCCTCAGGTGTTAAGAGTAATTTGTGCACACAATGCAAGAAAGGCCAGTCAAGGTGAATATCAATAACTGCCTTAGTCAAGCAATGTCGCTGGAGGATGTGCTTGATGATGGTGATTTGTCTAAGGTAAGAGCCGTTTCAAGACTAACTAGAGGTGATATACCTAAAGGTGTGTACTTAGTAGACTCTAAGCTTTCAAATGAGTGCAATAGTGATTTAAATGGCTGTTATCCACTCAGGGAAGAGGAATTTAGTGTCAAAGGCAGAAGCATAAGTTTACTGAAGGAATGAAAAAGAAACAACTGAAAAAACTCAATGTTGGTGAAATAGGAAAAAGACCAAATGATACTGTAGGTGTGAGGAAGCATGCTAGATGTCCACCTCTGCAAGTTATTTTACCCGATGTGAAGGGTCAGTCAGTTTACAAGAGGTGGCACAAGGCAGACATAATTATACAGCAAATCTTTCACAAAAAAGGCAGGAGAGAAAACAAAGAGAACATGGCATGTGTGCAAAGGAGATGTCACTAATGGACAGTCGACCTTGTCAGACTTAATGAAATTCAATTAAAGGGTAGAAGGTAGGGCAGAGGGGGCTATGGAAAGCTAACAAGAGACCACAAGACTTTCTGAATATCAGACAGTAGCACAGTATGCCAAACTTTAGAAGCCACTGATTTAAGGATTATTTCAGGCTAAAACCGGGGAACATTTAAACAACTGCTAAAACCCATAGAGACGTCCAGTGGGCCAGTAGGTTCTTGTTTTGCCTGTCTCTTTTCGACTTTGACTTGTACCTTTTTACAAACAATAAGCACACTATTTTTAACATATTGTGTGACTCCTTTCCTGTTATTTCTAATATAGAGAGACACATCAATTGTTTCTAAAGTTATGGTTTAATAATAATAATAATTACAATTTTAGTACTTTATCTCAAACCCAATGTCATTTAACAAAAATTAACGTAATAAATATGTACACAGAAAGCCGAAGTAAAATCTAAATATTTTTAGATGATACAAACACAACACAAGAAAAGAAGAGTTGGGGGATTTATTCTTTTTTTTTTTTTTTACTTTATCAAATATAACTGTACACTGTTTGAGTTTGGCTCCTGTTGAAGTTGTATTAAGTGTTTTGTATTTGAAATGTCAACAAACTTTGTAATTTGGTAAGGGGTGTCAAACCTTTTGCATAGAATTGTAGGTGCCACTAATCTATAGATCAATAATACATATAGTACTTTGAACAATCAACATTAACAAAAATATTCCAGGCAGCACAACTGTGCCAAATATCAAAACTACAGTAAAAGTTTGCAAATGACCACCATTTAGACATTAGAACTTCAGATTCAGACTTTGAGATCTTCTCTCTTTCACCTTTATCATCTAGACATCCATAATCATAAGGGTAAGACTCTCACAGAAATATCACTTGGATTTTAAGATTGCATCAAGCAGTGTTTCTCTCAAGGGGAATGAGTTAATAAAATATCCACATTCTGGGAGCCAATCCTTCAAATCAATTTTTTCTCAAAGGAAGATTGAACTATAGAATAAAAAAAAAAGTTGTTAAATGTCTTGAAATTAAAGATCATGTTAAACAGCCTTGAAGGCAAATTGGATTTGTGCGCAAAATCATTAATCTATTATCAGAGAGTAGTTTTGGAATTTGGAGTAAGCCACCTCACCATTGTCACTGGGATGAGTTTATAGAAATCTCAGTTGTAAATTCATTACTACACATTACACTGTGGCCTAACCCCATTGATCAAAGAAGTCAAAGCCTTGCCTGCTGCTTTTCTTTTGTATGATAACAGATAGATAAAAATCAGTGTATGGTGTACAGCATGCCAAGAGAGATAAAAAATAAACCACATTAATAGAAATTAATGAGCGATGAAATGATTTCTAAGTGCTAGAGTGAGGTCAATACCAGAGTCCACCTACAGGGGTCCATTCAGAAAGCAACATGTATATTTAGCACAAAAGTTGTTTTATTAAGTTGTACTGCCACCCTCCATTTCATATTTGCTGCCTACATCATATGTCATGACAAAACAGAAGACAATTGCATATTAGGAGAAGACTAATCCAGGAACTGTCAGGGCTTGAAGCGTCATGCTGTGCGCTTTATGTACATTTGAGGAGTGTCGTTTGATGTCCTGGTTTTAGAATGATATATATATATATATATATATATATATATATATATATATATATATATATATATATATATATATATAAACTGCTCAAAAAATAATTAAAGGAACACTTTAAAAACACATCAGATCTCAGATGGGGAAAAAAAAATCCTGCAGGATATCTCTACTGGTATGGATTATTGGGTAATGTGTTGGGAACGAAAGCATGCCACATTGTTTGATGGAAATGAAAATTATCAACCTAGAGAGAGGGGGCTGAATTCAAAGACACCCCAAAAATCAAACTAAAAATATGATGTGGTAGGCTAGTCCATCTTCCCGAAATTTCATTGCAGCAACTCCAAGTAGTTTGTATGGCCCCCATGTGCTTGTATGCATGCCTGACAATGTCAGGGCATGCTCCTAATGAGATGATGGATGGTGTCCTGGGGGATCTCCTCCCAGATCTGGACCAGGGCATCACTGAGCTCCTGGACAGTCTGAGGTGCAACCTGGTGGTATCGGATGGACCAAAACATAATGTCCCAGAGGTGTTCTATTGGATTTAGGTCAGGCGAGAGTGGGGGCCAGTTAATTGTATCAATTCCTTCATCCTCCAGGAACTGCCTGCATACTCTCATCACCTGAGGCAGAGCATTGTTGTGCAGTAGGAAGAACCCAGGACCCACTGCACCTGCACAGGATCTGGCAAATGGGTCCAGATACTTAATGTCAGTCAAGGTGCTGTTGTCTATCCTGTAGAGGTCTGTGCGTCGCTCCATGGATATGCCTCCCCAGACCATCACTGACCCACCACCAAACCGGTCTTGCTGAACGATGTTACAGGCAGCATAACGTTCTCCACAGCTTCTCCAGACCCTTTCACATCTGTCACATGTGCTCAGGGTGAACCTGCTCTCATCTGTGAAAAGCACTGGGTGCCAGTGGTGTACCTGCCAATTCTGGTATTCTATGGCAAATGCCAATTGAGCTCCACGGTGCTGGGCAGTAAGTACAGGGCCCACTAGAGGACATTGGGCCCTCAGGTCACCCTCATGAAGCCTGCTGGAGGTCTTTTTGTTATGCTCTGGCAGTGCTCATTCTGTTCCTCCTTGCCCAAAGGAGCAGATACCGGTCCTGCTTATGTGTTAAGGACCATCTTATATATAAACATCTATGCGTGGAAGTGTGTGTGTCTGTCTGGACCGGAAGTGAGAGGTGGACTCGGTAATGTTTTCAAATGAGCAGCTCTTCCAATAGGGTGTAATAGGGCATTTTAGGCAGCGGTGATTGCAGAGCTACCAAGTAAATACAGGACTGTTTAATATATCCCACTTTACTTTCCTTTGAGTCTCTTATATTCTCAGATGTTAGTTAATGTAGGCACCCATCAGATCTTTTATACTCACAGTGTGATATTTCTCAAGTTTGCAGCTTGTCTGAGAGGCAGTTATGGAGAGCTGGTGCACAGGTCTGCATTGACAGCAGCATCTCTACAGTTTAGTTTAAAAATTCATTCAAACATGTATGGTAACAAGCCAGAGGCACAATCTTAACATAACTAATTAATAACATTGCTTAGATTCCATTAAAAAATTTTGCTTACGCTCAAATGGCAAAAATGACAAATGCTCAAAAAAAAATCCAATTTATAAAACAGTATGTATATCACATGCCATGCCAAGTTCCTTTATAAATCTCAAATCAATTTAACACTATGCACTTGAGTACATGTTTTTAGCCTCTTTCCATCATCTCCCACCAGTAACCATGTTTGGCTTAAACAAATGTCTTTGTTGAATATACAACATATACAGTACAATATAATTTAATCCCCATGTATATTTGGTCATATTCCTGACTGAGGTCTTTACATTCAAACCATGGAAGGACACAGAAAATTAAACTTCAGTGAATATGAGCCCAAGGTATTACTGACTAAAGTGGGGAACTGCAAAAAACGTTTTTTGCTGATCTCCCTACAGTAGTCACAAAAAGAAGAAGAGTGGGAACAGCTAAGTGGAGAGTGTAACAGAAATGTGCCATCATGCACTGACTAAACTGCCACCAGTGCTGTGGGACCCACGTAATATGTGTTGACAAATGAGATCCTGCAGACACAAAAAAATTAATTCAGGCTGTTAATGCTTTTTGTCAAACACAGCATGAATCGACTCAGGCTGTATACACAGAACTTCAAAATATTTGGAACATTTTATTGTTTTTGTAAAAAAATAAAATAATTTTGCTAAGTAATCTGTTTACATTTGACGTACAACATCCAAGTGTCTTTGAATTGTCATTGTACTAAAGTCCTGAGGAGGCAGTCCATGTGTCTGCACTATGTTTTCACAATGCAGTAAGTCTTTGTGGGACTGTACAGAAGTGTGCTGCACAACAAGTCCAAACACCTCCATCTACCTTTGGATGAATCAATGGTTTGTTCTATCACCAACCATATGCAGCAGAGCCCTTCATTATAACTCCTGTTTAAAGGTGTTTGAGAGTTGGTGAGTAGTGTGAGGAGATTTTGAGGAGTAGACACTCTCACCTGAAAGAAGGATTATACAAGTTGTTTGTAATGTACTAAACTTAACATTCCTATCACTTATGTCTACTCACCAAGAAGCCAACCATCTCACACACAGCTTGACCCTGAAGTCTGCTTTCCACAGTTTTGTCTGACAAAATGAAAGAATCATGGGTTCAGCCAGGCCACCTCGCAACAACATTAGTCAGGCACATTTGAGCATCACATATAACTTGTATATAAATTGAATGACAGTGCTTTCTGTTTACAAAAGGAAATTCATTCTATGATGATACATTTATTGCAACATGCATGCAGTCAATAGTACTGATTTCATTAGAAAAATCAGCCATCTCTACAAATTGCCAATTTGATGTCAACTTGTTAACCCTGACCGTAAGGAAATTAGATGTATCTGAGTAGCATCTTTATTATATCATCCCATACAGATGACATGACACAGATTAGGAATGACTGTGAGATTATTATCCAGTCAGCTGTTTCACACTGAAAACTGCCCATTGCCAAATACTTTACAGTTGTTGAAACTTCTAAAGAACAGGGATTGTGTGATTTCTATGTGATGATCTCAGTAATGTTGGCTCCACTTCAGCACACAACTTCAAGAGGATGGCTATAAGAAATCTAAATTAGATTATTAGCCAGTCATTATTGTAATCCTTGAAAACTCACTCCTTGTGTAGACTACCATTGGTGATATCCTCCAAAAGAGCTAACGCTGCCATTGCTAGAACTGTTATGTCACCTATTACATATGAAATAGCTTATGTACATTCATGAGCTTAAGCACATTTTATACACGAAATCCCAGGAAAGAGAGAAGAGAACTACATGTAGCCTATTTTATGTTATCTGTTTCTCTGTCTCATTAGTCTTCTGTTTTTCATGTTGATACATTAGTACTTATCCTATTTCCATAATTCTCATGTTTCTCAAAAAATTGTGTTTTTCTATTTCTTTAAACAGGTTTCCTTCATTTAACTTGTATTGCTTCTCTGACACTAGAAAGCAAGTAACCAGGCATGCACCAGTGATGCCTGACTTTCTATCAGGGTTAGAGTGTGTCAGTGAGGTCTACAAAGAACCTCATGACTATGGCTACTATCTGATGAATCTTTGGCTGTTCTGTTCTACTGATTCAAAAGCAAGTTTAGGGACAAGTGATAGGCAAACCAACATTCTTCTGCCTACATGAGTGATTGCATGATGTTCCTGAAGCAGCCTTCACTTCAAAAAGTGAAACATTCAGTGGCAGGATGAAGTGATAGTCGTATATGAGAGTGAGATTGATAGAGAGCAGGGGAGAGACAGAAAGGATATAGGAAGTTTTATTTAAACTTTAATTCATAAAGATACCGAATAACCTTAACAGAATTCTCAATATACTGTATATGCCACAGGTGGGATGTATGGTATATGAGAAAAACAGTTCTTTTTATTGACACCTTTTTTTAATTAACTATAATATTGAGCTTATTAAATGAATAAACAAAAATGATATTCTTGCTCTAGAAATGAAATGCCTGGAGAAAAGGCATTACAAAGTTCTGTTGTGAATTATTTTAAATAGCACTTAGGCCTGCAGCTTGGGAACAAAACATATGAAAGTCCAAGGAGCTGCACTGGATGTGGAGGATGAAAGTGCACAAGCTTTGATGAAACAGCATGTCAAGTCTGCATAGATGTCAGATGACAGTGTTGAAGGGAAAACAACTTATTTGCATAACGACTATGCTTAAAAAATAAGACTTGGATAGAAGTTGTGAGGGATGGCCGGCCAAATATTCCGGTCCACACCTCCAAGCCGCCGGATGGAGCCCTACCTGCAACATAGGGATGCCCAAGTTCCAGCAGGGCATCATGGACTATGGAGTTTTAATACACAGCCCTGCTGGATAACGTCGGGGCCGCCAGGAGTCGCTGCAGGGAGGCTCACAGAGTGCTATGTGCCCTATAACCCGGAAGTGTGTCATGAACACATGACCGGAAGGAACGACGTGCTTCCGGGGTGAAGAACTAGAGTTTTTATATGATCTGGAAGTGTTCCTAGTCACGTGGACAGAGAGGGCAAAACACTTCCAGGTCAACGGCATCATGGATTATGGGAAATCCCAGACATCGAGCTGAGCTGGGTGGAAGGATGGCAACGTGTCTGGGAAAGGAGGATTGGTTATTATAGTGTATTGATTATTGATTGTATGAGTAGTGTGGAGTGGAGGGTGCTTTGTGCACATTATCATAAAATAAATAATAATTGGATTTTTACCCAGTGTTTGGAGTGGTACCTGTGGGTTCAAGAGGTCGATAGGGGCCTCAACTGCGACAAAGTCAAAAAGATCATTTCCCCACAGCCATGACTTCTTCTGCATATGTATTAATGTGCACCAGTGAATAAAGAAATCAGATGCTGACTTCAAGACTGCACACATAGCAAAGGCCATGGAGACCATCTGTGCGGAGCATTGTTGATATGAAGAGATATGGGTGAGGCTCTTGTCTTTCACCCCCCTTGTTTCCCACTAAATATCTCTCCCCTGTGGATTTCTTATGACTGCTATAAATGCCACTGTTTTCCTTGTGCTTAACTGTGTTTGATTTAGCAGGGTTCCTGTTGGTGTGCATCCCTTCAGTTCCATCAAGATATTTTTCCCTTAAATAAGACTTTTTCATGCTATACTGTACATTTAGAAAATAAAAAAAAAAACCTTAGAGTGGCAGTATTATGAAAGAAGGAAATTAAATTATATTCGTTAGAAGTTAATGAATAGCAGAATTAACACTGTGAAACAATTAATTAACGAAAACTGTCAAGAATAAATTGTTTTTTTTTTATTGAATAAAAAAAAAAAAAAAAAACAGCCAAACTTATATTTATTTTATTATGTGTAAGACATTATTTGCTGTAGGAAAGTAATTAACACTTATGCAGCGCATCCTCAAATAGCAAGCTGCCCTCAGAGTAGCGTGAATTCATTGTGGCATGCCCTCAAGAAGATGTTGAAAGAGTTGAACTAGCATGATTCCTGTGTGTTCCATAGTAGTTGTAAGTTATTTGGAGGTGTATCACAATTCCACGACAGGATCTAGCCATCTGCAACCCTATGGAATAAGCACCTTTTAAAATGGATGAATGCACAGATTATTGTGTCTGTGTGAATGCCAACAGTCACCTATTTTCAGACCTATTCTAAACAATTCTAGGTTTTAAGGATCCAGGTTCAATTAGACAGATGTGCAAACCTAAAGATTTACAAATCATCAACAACAATTTATTTCTTGTCTAGCCCAAAATCACACAAGGAATGCCACAATGGGCTTTAACAGTATAACAAAACTCACAGGACCTTAAAATTATTTCATTATAGCAGAAATTTTGTTATAATGAATATGGGGAAAATGCATATAGTATTGTGACTGAGGCCGCTGGTGATTCACCATGTCTAACAGCAACCGCGCAAGGACAGCTCCATAGCTGCTCTGCTGCGTCTGGTAAACAGTAAACTAAGAAGCAGTCAGAAACTGGAGAAATTATCAGTCATTTGAAATTTATGACACTTGTGTATGATTTCAGTTACATTGGAACAACTGATTTAAAATAATTTGTTAATCTCTTTAAATCAGTTGCCAGACTCATAGGCATCCATAATCTTCATTCTGAGGGCCTTAGAGAGATCATTTGATTTTAGCAGGATCACCCCACATACATCAGTAGCAAAGGGAACACCAGACCCTAGATTTCTGTAGTTTAAATAAGACAGATTCCACCTGCAAACTACCTAAAGAGGCTCTAATCTTTGGCACCTAATCTGGAAGGCCTGATTCTAAATTTATGATTTTGAAGTGGTGATAAATGTAGGGGTAAACTTACTTTTTCCATAAGACAAATCTTAATTTTTGTTCATTTAGATTATGAGGATGAATACACCAAGTCAATTTTATGTGTCATTTGTTCAAGTTTATCTATGGAGTGAGATCGCTGTCAAAAATAACTAACTAATAATTAATGTCAAATTTACATTTCACACGCGTCAATTAAGTTTGCACTTCAGAAAATTACGCTTGCTTCTAAAAAATGATGATTGCACTTCTGAAAGCTATACTTGCTTCTGAAAATTTTGAGTACAATTCTCAAGAATGAACAAACTGTCAAAAATATGTCATTGGACTCACAAGGCATTTGCTATGAAGGAAGAAACAATAGATTTTTGTTACAATCGATTTCTACTATTTCTTGTTCATACAGGTTCATGCTGTACAACATCTTCAAAATCATGTTTTTAACCTCATTTAATTGGATTATTTAATTTTTCTTTTAACCTTTCTTTTTATTTGATTATTTATTTATTGAACATTTTGTTGCATTGCACTGTTTTGGGACACTTTTGGTTCATTTTTAATAAAAGCACTAGAGCACTTTTTACACCTTCCCCTTGCTATGTGTGTGTTTCTCCTCATCTGCCAAGCTCATCCTGGTTATGACTATCAATGGTGTCAATGGTGGGACCTGGTAGTATGTGGTCAACCCGCACCGTCACAGACTCACTGTCACTAACACCTGCAAAGTCAGTATACAACCTTGGTGTGGTGGATGATGAGCAGCTATCTTTTTCTGACCACATTTCTACCATTTCTTGCACATGCAGGTTCACGCTGTACAACATCCTCAAGATCAGACCTTATCTGACAGAGTATGCAGCACAACTCTCTGGTCTTGTCGCATTTGGACTACTGCAACTTGCTCCTGGCAGGAGTACCCGCATGTGCAGATGGTACAGAATGCAACGGCCCATCTTATATTTAACCAGCCAAGATGAGCACATGTTATTCCTCTCTTCAGGCCCTTATAGCAGCATGCATTAAGTTCAAGTAGTCAATGGGTCAGCACCTAAGTATATGGAGACACTGGTGTCCTATACTCCTTCTCTCCCACTCAGGTCTGCCAGGGAACAGCACCTAGTGATGCCCTCTCTGCATGGTATCAAGTCTCAATCCATACTCTTCTCCTGTGTAGGTCCTAGTTGGTGGAACGAGCTGCCCACCTCCATCCGTACTGCAGTCTCCCTCAATGTATTTAAGAAGCAGCTGAGGACCAATCTGTTCTGTGAATATCTGTTGTATTGATAGAAAAAAAAACTTTGCTCTGTGATATTTTGTACTGTTGGTTAATTTATTGTTAGACTAATTTTAATTGCTTTACAGATTGTAATCCATGATTGTATATTTATTAGTTATTACATCTTTTTTCACCTGCGGCAATCAATGCTTTGTTACCTGTCCTACTACACTTGCTGAACAAACAGGCCCTAGACTAATGTTACTCGATTATGTTTACCTCTTTTATAAGTTGCTTTGGATAAAAGCATCTGTCAAGCAAATAAATGTAAATGTATGCTTGCCCGCTCCATAACAGGTCCACTGTCTTGAGTCTAGCTACATCAAGGATCATGGCATATGGATTATGTTGGAAAGAAAGTATATCTATGACCAAACATACTAGAGTTCATTAGACAGTAACAAATTAACGTGTCCTCTTCTCCCCACTTTTCAACAGAAATATTCAGCTTGATTCTTGTACACTAATAGAATAAGAAATTTGCATGGAATTTTCCAAATTTCTGCAATATATAGATAATTTTCTCCTTAAGAAAAGTCCAACTAGGCTGCTATGAATGTGGAGGTGTTACACAATTCAAGTCCTCAGTCAGTGCTGTAAAGATACCATTCACTTTTGATTATGTTCCAGTTGATTATGCAAGGCGTTACTTCTCTTAGGCAGGAATGGTCACGTTTATTTCCTGCTCACAATCCAAAGAAGGGAAAATTCTTCCTTAGCTTAGCTTCATACTGTATAAAGACATAAACCCCCTCCCTTCACATCCATTCCTTATTGAATGAACCGGATTGATTGTGTGAAATTTTTAATTCACAAATCTTGTTGCTTTGCTCTGCATAATCTACAGAGAAATAAATAAAACAATGACTTGCCCTGTTCTAAATGTGAAAGTCTAGTGTAGGGGAATACATTCATACAAAGCTGGTCATCTTTCTATCATCATTCATAGCAGTAACTTTCCATAGCGAAAACACTTTTCATGCATGTCTATAATGTGGCATTCTTACCACAATTTGGAGTTGGGATTGGTCAGAGAGAATTTATATAATCCATGTGCTCAGTAACACGGTCTTTTGGTTATGACAATGAGCTATAAACCACAGTGTTGCTGGTTTAGCCCCTTTATGCCATCTCGTAATTTTTTGATGAGAGAGCCAGTAAACCTCCCTGTGCTCCTATTGTGAAAACTGTATATTGACACAGCAATAGTGTAGCTTATTATTTATATTGTATTTAAAGATTGTGTTTACTGTAGAAAAGTGTTACATACAAAGGAAGCCATTTATTTGTTTTATACCAGTAGTCTGTCCATGTTTGGTTTCTGCAATTAAACTAAGCAAGGTTGACCATTAATGGCTATTTCTTTTTCTGAGATCAGCCTGTGAAGTTTCAATGAGTGATGGTTGTGGGTAAGTTTTTTGACAAGCCTTGCAGTCAAGATAGCACAGTGATTGCCCTTTGGAACAGAAGCATGGTGACAGTCAAAATGGATGTCAATTTATAGATTCAAGTCGGAGGAGGAGTGGATGCGAATGAGAGACAGGGAAAGAGAGAATGCCATGAAGAAGGCAAAGAAAATTCTGTGTTTATCTGTACTTTATTGTACTTTGCTGTAATTCTGAATGAAAGGAAAGCGATCCCACTGATAATAAACTTGTGAATTTCCCCTTGGGATTAATAAAGTATCTATCTATCTATCTATCTATCTATCTATCTATCTATCTATCTATCTATCTATCTATCTATCTATCTATCTATCTATCTATCTATCTATCTATCTATCTATCTATCTATCTAAACGTGTGTTGTGTTTTGAACTTGTGCCTGGTGTCTGTCTGTGTTGGGTTTGGGCGGCTGTTGTGCCCCCTGCGGGTGACACTGTCCAAGACCAAGAAGCTACTCCTGTGACTTGCGTGTGGGACAACTGTCATTTCACACAGCTTACACCAAATTTGATTGGTCATACTTGTCCTATGCTAAAAATGGTTGTTTATTAGCTGAGTCTATATGATCTGTAACTGTCCACAAACTTCCAAAATGTTTCTGGGTAAATTGACTGCTCTGGGGCTATGCGTGCAGCAGTGAGAGTTCTGCAGATTTAAATGGATGCTTATATTCTCATCTCACTTCTACTTCAGACACAAGTAAAGATAATAAATAGAACACAGAGTTAAATGCTGTTAATATAACTGTGTGGATTTTTTCCAGTTAGTGTTGTGACTTTACAGTACTTAAGTCTGAATGTAGGCTGTAATGGACTGCTACAACATCTGGAGATGGTTTTTACCCTGTGCCCATTACTGAAGGTGTAGTCTTAAGTCTATTATGAACCTTAAACTTCATTAAGTGGGTTTGATTAAGGACGGATGGATGGATGAATGGATTGATGGATGGATGGACATTACATTGCACCAATAACGATAAACCAATATAGATTTGTATTATGATATCAGTATTAAGAACTCCTCATGAACTTCTGATGATGAAGCAGCAAGCAAACTGGTATCTATGGAAGGGCACAAAGCCCATGAACATTCTTTTCTCTTCAAGCTCTGGTCTCCTATTTTCTAAAGCACAATCCCAGTCTTAAACCCTTAACTGCAAAAATAGTTTCAATTATGTTTCTACTTGCACAAACATTCTCTGTTTCACAAGAACTCAACTGCCTAACTATAACATAATATTTCCATGGGGCGGATTTGGATGCAAGGTGAGAAACTGCCTCATACAGAGTGTCTGTCCATTGTGTCACTTGTCCCCTCACCCCAAACCCACCCTTGCATTTGCATTTACGCAGTATAAATTTGGAATCTCCAATTAACCTAACCTGTCTGCCTGGATCTATGATGCTGGATTTGCAGAGCAGGGGTACCAACCACTGCAAAATCCTAGCTGCAGTAACGGCAACAGAAACAAGACAGGAACAAACCTCAAGAAACACTACTCACTTGTGAACTTGGGTAATCTAATAGAACAGTCTTTACAGTGGGAGGAAAATCATAAAAAAACAAGGTGGAGAACATGGAAATACAGAAAAAGATCAACTCAGATTCCAAGCAGAGAACTACCCACCACACCATGCAATGTTTAACATGTGATGAATACTTTCTAATATAAAAAACTCCACTGACTCATAAGGTGTCATCTGTTAAATTCAAACAATACTACCAAGCTTCCAGCATTCTAGTATTGCTTGCTAAATATTATCAAGCACACTGAAAAGACCTTTGTGAGGGTATAAGGAAAATGAAATGACAGGTCCTATTCTTCCTGAAATTGAAATGCTAATGCATTGTGTTTCGCTGAAACAATTCGGTTCATCTAAGAGATAAAGGAATACATAAAATATATTGCATCTGAATGGGTTTTCTTCTCTGTCAGGCAGTGTGCGTTCCTTTTGTACTTGATATATTTGTATACCGTGGTCCTCTCCTTTCTGTGATTTGAAGTGAGTGCTGGCGTGGGGGGGCTGGGTATGGTGTGGACACATAACAGTTTTGTTTTGTCTGCTCAGTACATTCACACAGACATGGGAAGCAGCCAAAACCTGATACCTTTAAATATCCTCCAACATCATTACCCACTGATTATGAAGTATGTATATTTGCTTTCATAAGGATTTTGAGCTTAGTGGTATAATTTGATTCGCATGGCCTCCAATGGGAACTGCTTCAGGGATTTTCTGTGACTTGGATTGAATTTTGTTTGTAGCCTGATAAACAAAGACTGTGTTTTTAACCCTTGACTAACAACTACCCTGTTCCCCTAAATAAACAACCAGCCAAAACACATTATATTATCATATCAGCAGTATCAAACTTTATTCTCAAGGAAAACTGCCTCTTGTTTAATGTTTTCAGAAATCCTTTAACTCAGTATTGTTACATTACGTTCTTAACGTAGACAGCACCCTGCTATGAAAATAGTAAAGCTTGAGGGTTCTGTCTCATTCAAGCGTCAAATCTGTAAAAAAAAAAAAAAAAAAAAAAAAAGCACATAGGGATAAAACAGAAAGTCTTGGGATTTTTATAATTTCTTCCTTTTTTTATTACAATTTTTGAAAGATTCTACAGCCTTTCTCAAAACAGTACATGAATTACGGATAATATCTTTATAAAACTATCTGTCTATCCCTCCATTTCTAATTCAGGTTCTAAAGTTGGCCAGTCTGTCTCTGTTGTGACGGGTTAGGGAATGGAGTCCACTCTGAAAAGGGCATCCTTAAATATAGGTTGGGAGCATGCACTTTTAAAACATGTTGCTGCACCCACCACTTGACAAACCACCTCAAGATCCCAAATTAAAACCCGAGTGCAGCCATGAAAAGGTTGACTCCTCAGCACCACACTAGTTTGAATGCAACGGAACAGTGTGAGTTTTTTACAGTGGCTGAACTGCAATCCTGCCACCAACCTCCGAGTTCTCCTGCAAGTTGTAGGACTTGCCTGAAGGGCTGAATGCAGGTTAACATCATACCCAGTATGGAACAATTGCAGGTTAAGGGCCTTACAAAAGGGCCCAATGCAGTGGAATCACTTCTGGCAGTTAAGGAATTTGAACCAGCAACCTTCAGAATGTCGATGCATACCCCAAGTCTAAGAGGCACCACTCTGCCTTAAATATACAGTGCCAATAAAAATGTATTCACCCCTTGGAAGTTTTCATTTTGTTGTAAGGGTCAGCCAGCTGCCTTACCCAGCTGGGACACCCAGGAGATGGAAGGACCGGGTGGGGGGAAAACGCTCCCAAGGCATTATCTCCTCCCGAGTGCTAAAGTGCAGCCTTCCCATGGGTTACAGCTGTGCGACGATTTCCCACAGGGCATCATGGGAATTGCAGTTCTATGATTCAGCCCTGTTATGTGCTGCCAGGAGTGCAGCAGGGACTGCGGAACCCTACTTCGTGGAGCCCTGCTCCTGGAGTCAGAGTCTGGAGGAAGAGGGACGAAACTTGTGGGAGGAGGAGTATAGGCAGAAAGAGAGAAGGCAAAGAAAAGAAGTGCTGTATGCTGCTTTATTTGTGCTTTGTGTTGTGTACTGTGTTGTTTAGGTGGGAAACACTTGGGAAGAGTTTCTCACAGCTAAATAAAAGCCTGTGTTGTACTGAAACTTGTGCCTAGTGTCTGCCTGTGTTGGATTTGGGGAGCTAATGTGCCCTCTGTAGACCACGTGTATTATTATACATTAAATCACAGTGAATTTCATTTTGCTTTTTTGACATTCATGAACATAAAAAAGACTTTTAAATGGCAAAGTCAAAAAAAACAAATTTCTACAAAGTGGTCTAAATGAATCCACCTTAATAAAAGGACAGGTGTCTGTGTGTCTATGTATCTGTGTATCCATTCGTTTGCTATGTCATTGTCATTCCAAACGTTTGTAGTAATAAAATGCATTACATATGTCATTCCAACAGATGGCATATCATATATACTGTATTAAAACTTTTTTTGGATCCCATTCCAAATACCATATAACAGAGTCATGTGTATTGCATTTGTCATTCCAATATTTATTACTATAAATATTTATGGTGTACCATCTGTTGGAATGACAAATGCTATGCATGCAGTGCATCCGGAAAGTATTCACAGCGCATCACTTTTTCCACATTTTGTTATGTTACAGCCTTATTCCAAAATGGATTAAGTTCATTTTTTTCCTCAGAATTCTACACACATCACCCCATAATGATGTGAAAAAAGTTTACTTGAGGTTTTTGCAAATTTATTAAAAATAAAAAAACTGAGAAATCACATGTACATAAGTATTCACAGCCTTTGCTCAATACTTTGTCGATGCACCTTTAGCAGCAATTACAGCCTCAAGTCTTTTTGAATATGATGCCACAAGCTTGGCACACCTATCCTTGGCCAGTTTCGCTCATTCCTCTTTGCAGCACATCTCAAGCTCCATCAGGTTGGATGGGAAGCGTCAGTGCACAGCCATTTTAAGATCTCTCCAGAGATGTTCAACCGGATTCAAGTCTGGGCTCTGGCTGGGCCACTCAAGGACATTCACAGAGTTGTCCTGAAGCCACTCCTTTGATATCTGGGCTGTGTGCTTAGGGTCGTTGTCCTGCTGAAAGATGAACCGTTGCCCCAGTCTGAGGTCAAGCGCGCTCTGGAGCAGGTTTTCATCCAGGATGTCTCTGTACATTGCTGCAGTCATCTTTCCCTTTATCCTGACTAGTCTCCCAGTCCCTGCCGCTGAAAAACATCCCCACAGCATGATGTTGCCACCACCATGCTTCACTGTAGATAGATAGATAGATAGATAGATAGATAGATAGATAGATAGATAGATAGATAGATAGATAGATAGATAGATAGATAGATAGATAGACCTTTATTGTCATTGTCACTTTTACAAAGGAACAACGAAATTGAAGGTGCAATCAACTCAGTGTGAGGAATAAGAGTTAAAAAGACAAAAAGACAGAATATAATAACAAACCAAATAGTAATAAATATACAAATTGCACTTGTTGACTTACGGTATATATTGCACATTGGAAGAATAATATGGAGCAGTTTTATTTTGAGTTCAGGGCCATGATTGCTTTCGGATAAAAGCTGTTTTTAAGGCGGTTTGTCCTAGTTTTCATAGCTCTGTATCTCTTGCCCGATGGCAAAAGCTGGAAGAGGCAATGACCGGGATGTGATGAGTCCTGTGAAATGTCTATTGCTTTTTTGCGGCTTCGGGAGGTGTAGATTTGTGTAGGGATGGTACTGGCCTGGTGATGAGCGGTGCCTGGTTTCCTCCAAACATGACGCCTGGCATTCACACCAAAGAGTTCAATCTTTGTCTCATCAGACCAGAGAATTTTCTTTCTCATGGTCTGAGAGTCCTTCAGGTGCCTTTTGGCAAACTCCAGGTGGGCTGCCATGTGCCTTTTACTAATGAGTGGCTTCCGTCTGGCCACTCTACCATATAGGCCTGATTGGAGGATTGCTGCAGAGATGGTTGTCCTTCTGGAAGGTTCTCCTCTCTCCACAGAAGACCTCTGGAGCTCTGACAGAGTGACCATCGGGTTCTTGGTCACCTCCCTGACTAAGGCCCTTCTCCCCCGATTGCTCAGTTTAGATGGCCGGCCAGCTCTAGGAAGAGTCCTGGTGGTTTCGAACTTCTTCCACTTACGGATGATGGAGGCCACTGTGCTCATTGGGACCTTCAAAGCAGCAGAAATTTTTCTGTAACCTTCCCCAGTTTTGTGCCTTGAGACAATCCTGTCTCGGAGGTCTACAGAAAATTCCTTTGACTTCATGCTTGTTTTATGCTCTGACATGAACTGTCAACTGTGGGACCTTATATAGACAGGTGTGTGCCTTTCCAAATCATGTCCAGTCAACTGAATTTACCACAGGTGGACTCCAGTTAAGCTGCAGAAACATCTCAAGGATGATCAGGGGAAACAGGATGCACCTGAGCTCAATTTTGAGCTTCACGGTAAAGGCTGTGAATACTTATGTACTGTACATGTGCTTTCTCAATTTTTTTATTTTTAATAAATTTGCAAAAATCTCAAGTAAACTTTTTTCACGTTGTCATTATGGGGTGTTGTGTGTAGAATTCTGAGGAAAAAAATGAATTTAATCCATTTTGGAATAAGGCTGTAACAGCAAAATGTGGAAAAAGTGATGCGCTGTGAATACTTTCCGGATGCACTGTATGTCTCTGTAATATGATATTTGGTACGGGACCTCAAAAACCAGTGTACTTTAATAGATAGATAGATAGATAGATAGATAGATAGATAGATAGATAGATAGATAGATAGATAGATAGATAGATAGATAGATAGATAGATAGATAGATCTTTACTTGTCCCCAGAGGGAAATTTTCCTACATGCATTACAAAATACATTCTAGTAGATGGTGCACTGCAGACATTAACTCTGAGGTCTGATTACTTAGATTTCAACCAATTTTAGACATGTAGTGCAGTTAGTTACAAACATTAAACACAAAACAATTGATCACTTAAGTTGTCACCCCTTTCAAATTAGTATTTAGTTGATGCACCTTTGAGAGTCATGACAGCCCTGACTGAGTCTGTGTACAGGTCTCTCTCACCTTTGCACATCTGAAACTGCTCAAGTTCTGTCAGGCTGTATGGTGATCCGAGTGAACGGCCTTTTTCAGGTCCACTGACACATTCTCAGTTGTACTGAGATCTGGACTCTGACTCAGCCACTCCAGAACATTATCACTGTTGTTTCTATGTAACTTTGGCTTAATGTTTGGGGTAGATGTCTTGCTAGAAATTAAATCTTCTCCCAAGGAGCTGTTTTTTGCAGATTGAATCAAGGTTTCCTCTAGTATTTGAATGTATTTTGCTGAATTTAGTTTACCCTTTACCCTCACAAGCCTTCCAGGGCCTGCTGCAGAGAAGCCTCCCAAGAGAGTGTTGCTGCTGTCACCATGCTACACGCTGGACTTAACACAAAACATGCCATTTAGTCTGACAAATAAAAGTCTCACTTTTGGTCTTATCAGACAATAAATCTTCTTACAGCTGACTTGAGAGTCACTTAAATCCTTTTGATAAACTTTGCCAATTTGCCACATTAGACTGTTTTTTTTAACAGCTTTATCTTTGCCACTTTGCCATAAAGCTGTGACGGAACTGTTGTTGTCTGCACAGTCTCTCTAATCTAATTCAGCTTGTAGTTTGTGACTCCTTCAGAGTTCTCATACTGTATGTCTTCTGTTGGTCTCCCTCACAAGCCTTTTTCTTGCATGACCTCTGAGTTTTTGCAGACAGCCTGTTCTTGGCAGATTTATAACCCTACCACACTCTTTCCAATTCTTAATGATTGTTTTTTCTTGTGCTCCAAGTGATATTCAGTTATTTGGATATTTTCTCGTCTTCATCCCCTAACTTGTCTTTTCAATCACCTTTTCAAAGAATATATGGAGTGTTCTTTAGTGTTCATTGTATAGGATAGGCCATGATTCTTGCAACAAACTTAAGGAGCATTTGTACGACAATCAATTGAAACCCCAAATAGGAGATCTCCATTGAAGTAATGATGTGACTTGTAAAACCAATTGGCTGCACAAAAGATTATTTGCTGTAGGTGTGTCATATTAATGAAAGTACATACTTATGTTATGAATTTTCTGTTTGTTACATTTGTAATTAAATTAGATGACTGCAGAGATTTGCTTTCACTTTGATGTTAAAGGGTCTTTTCCTGTTGATCGGTGTCAAAAATCCTTTAATTTTTTTCAACCCCAAGGACTCCAACGTTGGCATTCATTTTTTATTTTAAAATATGCTGAAAGCGTTCAAAAATAATAATGTTATTCTGCAAAGCCATTTTGATTTTCTGGCATTTATGCAAGAGTTTCAATAGTAAAGTTCCCAGTATTGAGGTCCTTCGGAGTAACCATATAAAGGTCAGCAAGTTCACCTTTGCATTATCTAATATTGGATAAAAAACTATGTGTTAGTGTTAGTTATTATTTTTTGCTGATTTCTGGCTTTAAGGGTTCATTTTTGACTACCTGACTACATTTATTGTTTTGCACCTTGATTTGTTGAAAGATACTGCAGGTTTGATTCTTAATTAACAACCTTAGCCCAACTGTGATTTACGTCTGCTCTCCTCCTGGAGCCTCATGTATAAAATGTGCTTACTCTTTAAAGCTACATAAACCATTTCTTACTCAAAAGTCAAGATCTACTGTATAAAACACAAACTTGGCATGAAAATTGACCTAACATTACAGCAAATTTCAGCTATTGTTATGTCCTACACATACTTTTTTTGGTGTTGGTATTTGGCAATTCCTGGTGGCAGGACAATGAAGTAAACAGAAAATATTGTTTCATTGCACATTTGAACAGTGCATCAGTCAAATTCTGATGTTTTTGAAATAATTATATCACAATTAACTGACATGTTCTCTCAATACAGCTGTCTCTTCACTGTTAACTGGTAATAATGTGCAATGCATATTCGATATGTTAATTGCCTTAGTGTGTAGCTTATTTGTTTGTTTATGAAATGGTGCGCTGTGTGTTGTGCTACATAACTTACAATGGCAGTGTTAGCTTTGTTTGAGGATATCGGCAATGGCAGGATACACAAGGAGTAAATTTTAAGGGATTGCAAAGATACTTTGGCTCAAGATGATGACTGGCTTATAAGCTGATTTAGACTTTCTAGAGCTGTCCTCTTAGAGTTGTGTGCTGAATTGGAGCCTACATTACACATGCTAACCCTAACCCTAATCCTAACCTGCAAAAATTAGGTAGGGCAGGCAAAAAATAAGGTGCACAGAGGGAAATGGACCAGGGATGCATTTCAGGCCAACCCTGGCAGGACATCTTTTGGAGCCATGGCCCAGTGCAAACCTTCACTTTGCCGAAAAAGGGTAAAGACAATGAGGAGCCAATCTGGGTCACACTCACCCAGGGCTGCACGGCCAGCCTGAGTCTAACCCAAAAGGGATAAACCTTAAAAGGTTTAAGGAATAAACCTTAAGTATCAAGTATTAGGACTCAATGGAGATAGTATCTTAGTTATATCAGCTCAGAATAGGTACAACAGCCTAATCTTAAATCAACATCACACAAAAAAAAGATACCCGCCCAAAACAGATTAAGTTCAAATCTTGGAAATTGAAATATGTAATATTAAAATAATAACCAAACCGGATCAAAAATTCTAAACTTAGTCTCACCAACCTGGGCAGCAACTGCAACCCTAACACCTAATCTTAAATCAACATCTAAAAAGAGGTCTGCCGAAAATAAGTCAAGCCCAAAGTTAGGAAAATATAGAATATGAAATATAATGTGAAACGATAACCAATTGTGACGCGGAAACGCGTCCCTATAGTAATTTGCTGCCTACCCCTGTAGAACTTTACTTTGAATTTAAATAATTTTAAATAAGAATACTTACCGTCATTCGTTGGCGTGGGAAGAGAGGGGGTTGCTGTGGCTCCTTATTCTCTGGTTATCTCCTTACAAGTAAAGACGGGAGCGTCAGTCCATATGCCATTTTAAACATGGCGCTTTGATCAGGCGCTTGTGCCGTGCTTAGGAATCTGGGAAAAGACGGCCATGGGGGAGGAAAGGTTTTTTTTTTAAAGTTCTTGAGTTTTGTTGGTTTAACAGGTTTTTTTTTTTTAGTGTGTTACTTCAGAGATCACAGATATGGGAAAGTGCAATTGGTTTGTTGTTATTGTTTCTTGTGAGCAGGGTTAAGTTACTTTGTTTGTGAAGCCTTTGGGTTCCCCTCGAAACAGAATATGGTTAGTGTTGTCCTACAACAGAGGGCTCCGGGAAAGAAATTAGAGCGGCTTTATAAGGGGTTGGACATGAGCCGCTAGGGGGGTAACGTTTTCCTGATTGTGGATTGCAGAGTTGAGTATGGGCTGTTTGAGGGGAGAATGACAATCACCTATTAGTCAGTTCAAGCTTCTGATTTTTGGAAGTTGGAGGAGCTTAAATATTTAAGACTGCTTCAGAGCCTTATTTTTGTAACTAATGGTCAGGCAGGTCTTTGTTCATAGAAAGTGAAAGTTGCCTAGAAGATAAGGCCATATTTTAATTTTCTTTTTTGTTGTTTTTTTTTTATTATTATTTTTTTTTGTGTGAGTCTGGACACTTTATATATTACTGCCCCAGAACTTTACTTGCCAATGGATTGAAACAATAAACTGCTGTTTTACTTTTTTCTTCATGCTGTCATTCTTTGGTTTTGACTCTGATGGTATCAACTCCTGGTCCTGGTCGGTCACAAACTACTAACAGGTTACCTACTCCTGTAGGTGGCTTGTGACACCAATCCCGATCAAAAATTCTAACCTCAATGACCTAGGCAGCAACTGCAACCCTAATGCCTAATCCTAAATCAGCATCCAAGATGAGGTCCGCCTAAAATAGGTCGAGTTCAAATCTGGGAAATCTGAGATATGAAATATAATACTAGACGGTAACCAACCCCGACCAAAAAATCTAAACTGAACCTCACTGACCTGGGCAGCAACTGCAACCCTAAAACGTCTAATCTTAAATCAGCATCTAAAAAGAGGTCCGCCGAAAATAGGTCAAGTCCGAAATTTGGAAAATAGGTAATATGAAAGATAATATGAAACGATAACCTACCCCAATCAAAAATTCTACACTTAACCTCACTGACCTGGGCAGCAACTGCAACCCGAACACCTAATCTTAAGTCAGCATCCAAAAAGAGGTCCACCTAAAATTGGTAGAGTTCAAATCTGGGAAATATGAAATATAATACTAGACGATAACCAACCCCGATCAAAAATTCCAAACTTAACCTCACGGACCTGGGCAGCAACTGCAACCCAAACATCTAATCCTAAATCAGTATCAAAAAGGATGTGGGACTAAAATAAGTCAAGTTCAAATCAAGACAAAATACGAAATAGAATGGTAAGCGATAGCCAACCCTGATCCAACAAAATTGCAAAAAATCTTGTACATTAGTAGCAAACGCAATTGGAACGGGCACCCAAGGAGCCTTTAAACAGTAGACCATAAAAAAGTTTTTGTTCATCAGCAATTCCACCTCAGGCACACCCAGGCAGAATGTCCTTTGGAGCCACAATTCAGTACAAGTCTCCCTGTGTAGAAAATTAAGGAAAAGAAACGACAGAAAAACAGTGTCAGGCTGAAACTCAGGGAGATATAGAACATGATCTAAAACCTAACCAAACAGGGTAATAAAACCAGTGTGCAGACAGGCATTCACATAAAACTAGACACAGATAAAAGTCTATTTCAAATACTGGGAATAGTGAAAGCAAAGTAAGGGTAAGTACAAAGGGAATTGGACCAAGGTTGAACCTCAGGCCTGCCCGGGCAGAACATCCTTTGGAGCCACAATCCAGTACAAACCTGTCTTTGCCAATAAAAAAGTATGCAAACAGAAACAGAAGCAGGGGACACAGTCATGAGATTAATATAGGACCTACTTGGATAAGGGCCCCACACAAAATAACCCGCACTTAGTTTAAATAAAAAACAAGGAGAGGTCTAGGTACCAGCTCAGAACAAATTAGTATTGATGGCCAGCACATTCTGAGCACCCATAAGACTGAAAGCACTCAGCTCACTATTGCAGCAGTGTGATCGGAGCTTAAGGGAAGTTTGTTTTTTCTGAACTTAACCTAGTCAAAGTGAACTTTATTGTCATCTCAGCCATATACAAGTATACAGATAGACGAAATTGCGAAGTTCAGGGTCTACAGTGTAACAACAAAATGATCCCTGTTTTGTAACAGGTTTTGATAGCAATAGAGTATTTGGCTACAGGTGCTTTTAAGAGTGAACTGGCTGACTGACTGCACACATACTGCATTAAAGAAAACATCACAGAATGAATTTTCTTTTGTGAACAGTAAGCACTTTCATTCAATTTATATATCACTAACATGGGATGCTCAAATGTGTCTGAATAACACTGTTGCGATGCGGCCTTGCTCACCTCACAATTCCTTTATCAATTAATGCTATATGAAGCAGACTTTAGAGTCATGCTGTGTGTGATCGTTGTGATAGGATAGGATTTTTAAGTAAGTTTAGAGAAATTATAATACAATACAGTAATCCCTCCTCCATCGCGGGGGTTGCGTTCCAGAGCCACCTGTGAAATAAGAAAATCCGCGAAGTAGAAACCATATGTTTATATGGTTATTTTTATATTGTCATGCTTGGGTCACAGATTTGCACAGAAACACAGGAGGTTGTAGAGAGACAGGAACGTTATTCAAAACACTGCAAACAAACATTTGTCTCTTTTTCAAAAGTTTAAACTGTGCTCCATGACAAGACAGAGATGACAGTTCCATCTCATAATTAAAAGAATGCAAACATATTTTCCTCTTCAAAGGAGTGCGCGTCAGGAGCAGAGTCTGTCAGAAAGACAGACAAAAAATAGGAAAGGAAACAAATCAATAGGGCTGTTTGGCTTTTAAGTATGCGAAGCACCGCGGAACAAAGCTGTTGAAGGCGGCAGCTCACACCCCCTCCATCAGGAGCAGGGAGAGAGAGAGGGAGAGAGAGAGAGACAGAGTTTGTTTTTCAATCAAAAATCAATACGTGCCCTTCGAGCTTTTAAGTATGCGAAGCACCGTGCAGCATGTCGCTTCAGGAAGCAGCTGCACAAAAGATAGCAACGTGAAGATAATCTTTCAGCATTTTTAGACGAGCGTCCGTATCGTCTAGGTGTGCGAACAGCCCCCCTGCTCAATCCCCCTATGTCAGGATCAGAGAAAGTCAGCGCAACAGAGACAGAAAAGTAAGCCGGGTAGCTTCTCAGCCATCTGCCAATAGCGTCCCTTGTATGAAATCAACTGGGCAAACCAACTGAGGAAGCATGTACCAGAAGTAAAAAGACCCATTGTCCGCAGAAATCCGCGAACCAGCAAAAAATCCGCGATATATATTTAAATATGCTTACATATAAAATCCGCGATGGAGTGAAGCCGAGAAAGGCGAAGCGTGGTATAGCAAGGGATTACTGTACAACTTATTTTTGTATAGCCAAAAATCACACTAGGAGTGCCGCAATGGGCTTTAACAGGCCCTGTTTTTTGACAGTCCCCCAGCCTTGACTCTCTAAGAAGATAAAGAAAAACTCCCAAAAAAAACTCTTGTATCACAAAAACTGAGGAAATCTCAGGAAAGGCAATTCAAAGAGAGACCCCTTTCCAGGTACATTGAGTGTGCAGTGGGTGTCAAAAAAAGGGGTTATTGCAATACAATACACAGAACAGATCATAAGTAATCCTCAATACAGTATAATACAACAATAGTAATATTACAAGTACAGAACAAAATGCAATAGCAAATTGTATCACATAATAGGATTCTAATTTGTTCAGTGTCCTAGAGACCTCGGCCATCAAGGTGCCTCCCCATTACTGACCATTCCACAGCTAAGTCAGTGCTGGGCCGACCAATCTGATGAAAGGACCCTTCTACCTGATGATTCCAGTACTCCTCTATCAGAGGTGACTTTTCCTTAGGCAGGCAAAAATAACTTTGCATTAGGGCAGTGGCACCAAGTGCCACATGTGAATGCCGAGAAGAGAAACAGAATAGGTGAGGGTTAGAAACAAATTATAACTATTATTATTACTTATGTTTCAGTACTAATGACTAACAACACAGATGCAGTATGTAAAGTTAATCAGCAGCTCTAATCTGGGTTTGCTAAACTGAAGTAGTGAGTCTTCAGCCGGGATTTGAAAGCTGAGACTGAAGAGGCATCTCTTACAGTAGCAGGCAGACCATTCCACAGTTTAGGGGCCCTGTAACTAAAATCTTGACCTCCCACTGTTATTTTATTAATCCTTGGAATCATAAGCAGATCGGCATCTTGAGATCTTAATGTGAATTCTGGTTTGTAGGTAATGATAAGTTCAGATAAGTAAGCCGGACCTTGGCCATTTAATGCCCTATACATTAAAATTAGGATTTTGAAATCTGCCCTAAACTTATCTGGGAGCCAGTGTAAGGATGTAAGAACCGGTTTTATATGTTCGTATTTTCTTGTTTCTGTAATGATTCTTGCAACATTTTGGATTAACTGGAAGCTGTATAGGGAGGCACGGTGGTGCAGTGGGTAGCGCTGCTGCCTCGCAGTTGGGAGACCTGGGTTCGCTTCCCAGGTCCTCCCTGCGTGGAGTTTGCATGTTCTCCCCGTGTCTGCGTGGGTTTCCTCCGGGCGCTCCGGTTTCCTCCCACAGTCCAAAGACATGCAGATTAGGTGGGATTGGCGATTCTAAATTGGCGCTTGGTGTGTGGGTGTGTTTGTATGTGCCCTGCGGTGGGTTGGCACCCTGCCCGGGATTGGTTCCTGCCCTGTGTTGGCTGGGATTGGCTCCAGCAGACCCCCGTGACCCTGTGTTCGGATTCAGCGGGTTGGAAAATGGATGGATGGAAGCTGTATAAAGAACAATTTGAACATCCAGTGAACACCGCATTGCAGTAGTCAAACCTACTAGAAATAAATGCATGAATTAATTTCTCAGTATCTGTATATTTAGAAAACCTCTTATTTCCCCAATATTTTTAGGATGGAAGAAACATGTTTTGGACAGTTTTATAATGTGCGCTTTAAGTGACATACTAGAGTCAAAGATAAGTCTAGATTGCGGGCTGATTCAGTAAAATTAATGGTGATTCCAACTGAGTTAAATGATGACAAAATATTGTTGTGATCAGCATCAGTCCCTCCAATGATTAACATCCATCCATCCATCCATTATCGAACCCACTATATCCTAACTACAGAGTCACGGGGGTCTAATGGAGTCAATCCCAGCCAACACAGGGCACAAGGCAGGAAACAAACCCCGGGCAGGGCGCCAATGATTAAAATCTCCGTTTTATCTGTGAAGACAAGTAGTTCTCATCCATCCACTACTTTAATTCACAAATCTAACTAAAGATTAGGATAAAGATAGGAGAAACTTTATTTGGTCTAAAAGAAGGGCATAACTGGTTGTCATCTGTGTACGAGTGAAAATCAACATTGTTTTTTAATGATAGATCTCAGTGGAAGCATGTAAAGTGAAAACAGTAAAAGTCCCAGTAGTGAGCCTTGCGGGACACCATACTGTATCTCACTTCTGTGTAAAATAATGGAGTATTGTCAGCATATTTCTATATGTACTGGAATAGATTTGATAAAGAAAAACTAAACCAGGCAAAGACATTGCCTGTAAGCCCAATGTCACTTTCCAGGCTTTGTAGTAAAATAGAATGGACAATGGTGTCAAAAGTTGCACTTAAGTCTAACAACATAATTACAATGGAGTTTCTTTATCAGACAATATCAGAATGTCATTTACAACATGCGCTACTGCCGTTTCTGTACTATGACCAGTATGGAAGCCAGACTAGAATTTTTATCAAATAATTTGTGATGCGTAAGGTGTGTGTGTGAAGCTGATTGGCGAATGCTTTCTCAAGTATTTTAGAGAGAATGGGAAATTTGATATTATTCTGTAATTAAGTATATGTGGGCCCAGGTCTGACTTTTTAAGTAATGGTTTGATGACTGACACTTTTAGTACATCAGGTACTGTACCATGCAATAATGAACTATTGATAATATTAAGAATAGGTGCTGCAAGAATATCCATTGCGCTTTTTACTAGTTTTGTTGGCACTGCATCTAGGGAACAAGTAATAGGCTTTATTTTAGAAATGAAAGTTAAGTAGTACATTGTGTAGTACATTGCAAATGACTTGTGTAAATTTTCTTTCAGGTGTCAGTTGGTTCACCACAAGAGAGAAGATATAATGAAAGTCATTCCCACACATAATCGGTGACAGAATGGGCCAATATTTCATTAAAAGGTAGATAATGGTGTCTGGACACGTTCAGCAGTAAACTGCTGTACTGCCCCATAAAGATTATCTGCATTGTGATAGCTTGTGCAGTACTGCACAACACAGCACAGATACATGGACTGCTTCTGCCACCTGAGTTAGGCCAAGACAGGCAGATAAATGACCCAGACCCTGTCCCTCAGGAATAATAATAATAATAATAATAATAATAATAATAATAATAATAATAAATGTAATTTTTATACTACATTTTATTTATATAGCATCTTTCCCATGCTCAATGGGCTTTTATTTTTTTACAAGTCCAATAACAATGTTCTTAATATCTCACACTTCTGATCTGGGCCTTGACACATTGCTATTGCTCTTTCCACTCAACTGCCGTCACTTGTTCTCACTCTTGGTTTTTTCAATTACTTCTGACTCCAGCATAGAAAACTTTTTGCAATTCTCTGCTTCAGTCAGTAATACCTTAAGTTCACATTCATTGAAGTTTTTGCTTTCTGTGTTCTCCCATGGTTTGTAGTTAAGATGTCACTCAGGAACATGGCCACATGTATATGCTGATTACTGTAGATCATGAATATTCAAAAAAGGCACTTTTTAAGTTATATATAAGTGGCAGGTTGTGACGGGGAGTGGCTAAAAGCATATGCAGCCTTATTACCATACGCACAATTTTAGTATAGAATCTAAGCAATGCTTTTATACATGAGGTCCCTGGTGCTTACTGAAATTCTTTTACTGTTTACTTTAGGCAGAACAGGGTAAGAATATAATGTGAAAACATCCAAGGGGGTGATTACTTTTATATGTACTGTATCAATTATTAGATTGACTTTATCCAATTTAGTTTTGTAGAAGCCACAGCCTATCCTGACAGCTCCAATACATGGCAGTAATCAGTTGTAGAAGAGACTATCCAGGACACCAGCATAAACATATCCGCAGTCAATCATTCAGGCCCAAATCAGAGTTACATAACATCCTTGGTATGCGGAGAAAAATTTGGAGTGCCAGAAGAAAACAACATGTAGGCAAGGGGAGAATGCACATACTTTTCATGCATGGTGACTGGACGAGGTTTTAAATCCTAGGTTGTTGATCGCTGAGGATATTTATATCAACAGGGGTGAAAATATTTTATCAGCCAGCAGACAGCTTTTCACAGGCAGGGCAAGGAGGTAGCTGACTGGGAGCTCTACACAGGGCTGAGAGAAATTAGATACTTGAGTGGCATTAGTCCACCCAGCAGGGAGAGAAACCATCCTTTCATAAACCTTGACAGGATTCGAGAAGGAAATTTTTAGAGAAATGCGATAAATAGGAGCACAATAGTGTGATTTTTTGTGCTAGGAAAAATTAGTTGTGACTGGTCAGTTTTTAATGACATACATTTTTAATTAATCCATTTAAATGGGCTGCCGTGGTGGCACAGTTGTCATCAGCCACTGTACCTTTTAAAGGCTGCATTTAAAAAATTTAGAGAATGACAATATTTTTTTATGATTACATCATTTATGTAAAATGAAGATGGTTCACATAGCTAACAGCCACATTTAATTATCTTGAATCATTTCCAACTTCGAAGCTATTATCCTCTCTTAATATGCTTCAGTTTAGTTCTTATACTTCCAAAGTGATTCATGCCTCTGAAATGCTACATTTCATTGCTGTGTTACATTCAACAAATTAAAAGGGAGCAATTAAAAAGGCAATATCTGTAATAAAATTTTGGAACATATAAGTGACATTACAATGCAGCTTGTCCAAAACTTTTTAGGGATATGTTTTACTTTTATCACTATTATCCTTTTCCAGATAAGCTAGCCTAATTGGCTAGTCAAAGGACATCAGGACTTCCAATAGTCAAGGTTGGATTTTGTGTTTCCTCGCAATTTGAAGGACTGATTCTACCTACAAAAAGACTTAAGTTTAGGCCCAGAGGGTCATGATCTAGTTTCATAATTTGTTTTTCTGACTTTATTTTTACTCCTTTTCAATCTTTCTTCTTTCAGTTAAGGGTTTTGCTATAAACTTATATAGTTTATTTCTGTTATTAGTTTTTTTTTTTTAATTCTGTTGTTTAAAGGGTTCCTAAAGTACTGTGTATCTTCCCATGATTCCATTTTGCTTTGTCATGGATGCCTCCATTTTGTGTTGTTTTGTTGTAGTGGTTGCTATGGTGTCAGTCACAATAAATGACATTCGAGGTCATGCTGCATATGTCATCAGGGTTTAAGGTCAGCTCCATATGCTTCCTGGTATCTGAGATATACTGGATAATAAACTTTTCTTTGCCTTCATGCTTCATTTTCTATTTTAATAGAGTCCTTACTTTGTGCTCTGACTTTGATTTTTGTTTCAGATCTTCAGTTGTGAGGACTTTTGCTTAAAGAATCTAGGCTTGGCTTTTGATAACACTTCATCTTCTAGTCACACAATTTTTTCTTGCTTATCAATGCACAGGCAGTAACGGAGGGATGCTAAACAATCTTCAGTAGATTTTACAAGAGCAAACTACCAGAGATCACCTGCTATATCTGGAAGGATGAAGAAACAGAGCGAGAAGAGAGGGAATGGAGAGATTGGGAGCACACCACTTAGCACTTTCTAATACTTATCAATGGCACATAAATAACAGTGGCGCCTCAAGGTTCTTCATAGTAATTCCAATATATTAAAACTTTATACCCCAGTTTAATAGGGTAATAAAAACAGGTATAACAAGAAAACATAAATGTCAGATAGAACGTTTTCCTTCCGAAGAGAGAAAAACCCCATGTACCGCTTATAGTTACTGTTGCACTGAATGACAATAGTGGTGTTGTAAGCGATGAATAACAGAGTTGTAGCTGCTTCCATTCAACCATGAGATAGAGCTGCTGTGCAATGGTAGGACATTTATGCAGGTGGGAGATTGGACATAGTCAGGTTGGGGTCAAAGATCTTGTTCTGTTTTGGTGATTTTGGGGCTTTAGTCCCCAGAAGCTCAGCAGAGTGACCCGTTTATGACAAAAGGGAAAAAAATAATAACTAGTTTGAGCCTGATGTCCTGAGTTTGAATTCAGAGTTTTATGTAGGGTCCGTCTGTGGCCCCTAGTTCCTGGTGATACTTTTTTCAAGTCTCATTAATTCAAGGAATGCTTAGCATTAACTCTGGAGCAAAACATAATGGTAGTGGCTGGTGTAATAAATGTGGGGGAAATGGTTCTAGACATTGTTGATTAGTTTAGATTAGATATGCTTCATTGATCCCCCAATGGGACATTCAACCCCAAGGTGAAATTCAATAATTTCTTGATTTGGAATCAAATTATTATTTTTTAATATTGGTCATGATTATGGCTTTTGATTTTGGATGAATGAGTCATGATCCATTATAAATACATGCATTTAATGCAATGCATTTAATATATATATATATTTTTAATTACTGTAATTGCTACTGTCATAGATCTGGTTTACTAATAATAATAATTACAAATTGTGCTTTAGGAAAGCAGTTTTTGATTTCAGGAATTTGATACTGCTTGCAGGAATTGTTTATTTTTTTGCATTGTAATTGAATGTTTAAGGTTTTGGATTATGATTCACAGAAGATTAAATATTTGTCTTATCACTGTGAAACGTATTCTGTCTTAAGTAGGGGGTCATTTGGTTTACAACCTCAAAAAGCAGTGCTAAAGTGACATTAAATGACATGACACTAGAAAGATAGTCTTTTTACATAACTGTCTCCCCATGCATCACATGATTGTCATTTTGTTAATGTTGCCAGACACCTGAAATGAAACCCTCATCCCAATGGTATAGTAAAGGCCATGTCACATTAGATGACTTTTCCAGCACTTTTCAGTTGTAGCCTTCATTTACATGATATTTGCAAGTGGGAGACAGTGACTAACATGTCATCTAGTCTGACATATGCAGTGACTCACTCCAACTAGTCCATGACTCTTCCCTGCACCTTGAGTTTATCTTTAGTGATAGGGGCAGGATCTGTGTGCATGAGAGCTGCCAACCAATGAATGTTCATCCAAAGTACAATGCATATAACTCAGACAGAAGAGAAGCTTGTCCATCTAATGTTTTTTGTACCACAGTTGCATAGAAAAAAGACATAAAATAGCACTGATTTTGGCTAAACTCACTGTACCTTTAAACCTTTCATACAGCACCAGTTCCATGAGGTAACACAGTGTTGGCAATCAAAAAAAGGTGCCTGTGTCACTCTACTGGAAAGTCATCACTCAGTCACTATATGCCCATTGATTTTCAGTCCTGTAAAAATCAGTAACTGCAGTCAGCAAGTCTGACACACTCTACAACAAGTAGTTGTATAATGTGATATTAGCTTAAGTTACACAGCCCAGTAGTCAAAGTCATAAAACACGGAGATGGAGAATGGTGCGGCCATGTTCAGACGCCTTCCTGACCGCTCCGTCTAGACTGTGCATTTTTTTAGTTTATTATTATTTCTTCAATCACAGACGACATCGGGTTTAGTAATTTATGACAGTAGAACACTTTTGGAAATTGGAAACCGGGTCTCTACTTTTATTTTCAGACACTTTTAAGCCTGATCTGTCGTGGCCAGCTGAGATACTCCGCAACCCAGATGACAACAATAGACGCGACACTGACCCACGGTGACGAACAAAGAAACGGCATGGGAAACTTAGCGCCATCCGAAACAGACTGAGACAACAAGCACATCGCCCACCACTGCCTAGCATCCTGCTGGCTAATGTTCAGTCACTGGAGAACAAGCTGGATGACCTGAGAGCAAGAGTTACTTTCCAACGCGACATGAAGAATTTCAACATTTTCTGCTTTACGAAGACATGGCTGACCCCCACAGTGTCAGACCAAACCGTAACACCGTCGGACAGAACGGCAGAGTCTAACAAAGCTAAAGGTGGGGGAGTCTGCTTCATGACTAATAACAAATGGTGCGATGCCAGGAGTGCTTCCATTCTCTCCGGCTACTGTTCGCCTCATCTGTAGTATTTAATCGTTAAATGTCGTCCTCACTATGCGCCTCGCAAGTTTACCTCAGTCATTGTCACGGCGGTCTACATCCCACCCCACGCGGACACAGGCACGGCTTTGTCTAAACTCCACGATGTTCTGTGTACAACTCAAAACAAACACCCAGACATAGCATTCATCGTGGCAGGGGACTTTAACTCTTTTAGGGCGGATGTCGACTTTTGTCGACAGGAGGGGTTGAAGGCGAATGTCGACAAAAGTCGACATCCAGGGATAAAGGGCGACAATCAGCTGTTAATGGCGACAAATCTCACTGTCACGTCACAGGCATTCCCTCTGTGCTTGGAGGAATGCTAGACTCGTTGACTCGGCAAATAAACATTGCGTGTGCGTGAGTTGCGAAATGTAAACAAAGGCAAGATGGCACCGACATGTGAAAAGGCAGCGAAGCAAGTGCAGAAAAGAAAACACTTGGCAGACGTTGTTTTGCGCATTACCGCGGAGTCGGACTCTTGATTTTTCAGAATCGGACTTTATTGGCAGTGATCAGGAGATCGAGCAAGAGAGTTAGAAGCAGGCATCAGCTGATCAGACACCAGCCGATGGTGGATCTGCTGCCAGTTGAGTGCCTTCGCGCAGCCGATGCATCTACGGCAAGGTTCGCATGGGATAAATACACATACATTGATCCGTTGAGAGCCGATGTGGCTACCGGAGTTTACAAGACGGCATGGCTTGCTTTTGGACACGACAGATCACCAGCTGCTGTACTTCAGGCTGCTCTCTCCTGATGCTGCTTTTCAGCTACTGTCAGACGAGACAAACAGGTAGGCAGAGATTTTTTTTGAATCGCGGGCTGCGTTTGCATCGCATTCTCGTTTTTCAAAGTGGAAACCCACAACGAAAGACGAGATGAAGCGCGCTGTGGCATTACAAATAGAGATGGGACAGAACTGGTGATATAACTTCAGGGAGCATTGGTCCAAACGTGTTTTGTCCCCTGGTGGCTTAGGTACGTGCTGCTGCAAAGTTTTATTCACTTCTGTAATAAACAGAAGCAAATCCCATGGGGTGAGCCAGGCTATAATGCCATACATAAAGTTCATAAAGTTTCAGAAGATGAAAAGAGGTGACAATACGGTTTTCATGCAGGCAGAAAACTTGGTGGCAGTGGCATGGCACGATGGCAAATGGGTGACTTGTCTCTCTACAGTACACACTAACAATATATGTTAGAAAATGCAGCAACAGACAATTGAAAAATAGGCATCAAAACAACACATATTGTAAGGAGTGCAATAAGGCAATGACTGAAATTGGCTGCTTTGAGCGAGATCAGGCTTTGCTGTGTAAAATGTATGTGATATGTATGTGAAATCATAGAGAATTCAGGCTCATACAACATGCAAGACAGTAACATTTGTCAAAAGTAAATATTTTTTGTTGATTTGATATGTTAAACAATTGCTTTGTGTCCTTTTTTAAAAAATGTTAGTTTTTGGAAAAATATTCAGCCCTGGGAGAAAAGAAACAAAAAAAAAATTAGCCCTAAAAGAGTTAATAAGGCAAACCTCAGTCAAGTAATGCCGAACTTCCACCAACACGTCACGTGTCCAACTAGGGGAGCCAGAATTCTGGATCACTGCTACACCTCGTACAAGCAGGGCTACAAAGCTGTTTCACATCCAGCGTTTGGGAAGTCTGACCATAACGCCATTTTCCTCATGCTGGAATATAAACAAAGTTTCATTTGTGAAGCTTCGGTCACGAGAGAGGTGAAGATCTGGTCTGCCCATGCTGCAGGACGCGCTCGATGACATAGACTGGGACATGTTCCGAACATGTGCAGATGACATCAACGTGTTTGCGGAAGCAGTAGTTAGCTTTGTTAGTATGCTTGCTGATGAAGTTGTCTCCACGGTGAGAGTTAAATCTTTTCCCAACCAGAAACCGTGGGTTGACGGATCGATCGATCGATCCACACGGCAGTAAATGCTCAAACCGCTGCTCATAATGCTGGACTCGCTACTGGCAATATGAGCACCTACAAAGCGGCTTCATATGATGTTCGACGCGCCGTGAAAGATGCCAAACACTGGTATCAGGAACGAGTAGAGCTGCACTTTCAACAGGGCGACCTACGGAGCATGTGGCATGGACTGCGTACCATCAAATCTCATGCTACGGTAATACAGACTCTGCATTTGCATTTGCTAACAAACTCAACGTGTTTTTCACCCGTTTTGAGGCTGGTTACGCAGCTGACGCTAACTACTGCCTGACTACGAAGGACGGTGATGTCATCAGCATTGCAGAGCATGATGTGCGTACAGCACTGAAGTGAGTAAACATCAGGAAGGCGGCGGGACCAGACGGCATCTCCAACTAGCTGGAGTACTCACCTCCATCTTTAACGAGTCTCTAGCGCAGTCCGTGGTTCCTATGTGCTTCAAAAGATCCACAATCATTCCTGTTCTAAAGAACAATAAGCCCTTGTGCCTGAATGACTACCGACCTGTTGCACTGACATCAGTAGTCATGAAGGTGTTCGAGTGGCTACTGAAAGACATCATCTCATCCTCCATCCCAAGCACCGTTGACCCACTCCAGTTCGCCTACCGTCCTAACAGATCAATGGAAGACACCATTTCCCATGTACTGCACACCACCACCCTCAGCCATGTGGACAAGAAACAGGGGAACTATGTGAGATTGTTGTTCATTGACTATAGTTCAGCATTCAATACAATAATATCCTGTAGACTTTTTGCAAAACTGAGGGACTTGGGACTCAACAACCACTTGTGTGCGTGGGTGCTGGACTTCCACACAGGCAGAAGAATACAGGCAGTGAGGGTTGGTAAACTGTTTTTTCCAACAGGATCACCATTAACACAGGAGCTCCACAAGGGTGTGTTCTTAGCCCCCTGCTGTACACCCTCTACACCCATGACTGCACGGCCATGTACTCCTCCAACACTATCGTGAAGTTTGCAGATGACGTGGTGGTACTGGGCTTCATCGTGAACAACGATGAGATGGCCTACATGGATGAAGTTTGCAAACCTGACATTGTGGTGTCAGGAAAACTACCTCCAGCTCAATGTCAGCAAAACCAAGGAGCTGGTGGTGGAATTCAGCAGAAGACAGTGGCGGGACTATAAGCCCCTCATCATTAACGGGACTCCAGTGGAGAAGGTGAACAGTTTTAAATACCTGGGGGTTCACATCTCTGAGGACCTGACATGGTCTGAACACATCCAAGTTCAAACCAAAAGGGCAAAGCGAAGACTCTATCATCTCAGACAGCTTAGGAAGATTGTGGTCTCTTCAGGGATTCTAAAGACTTTCTACTCTGGCGCTGTGGAATGTATCCTGACACAGAACATCACATCCTGGTTTGGAAACTGCTGTGTTCAGGACCGTAAAGCCCTACAGAGAGTGATCCGTGCAGCAGAACGCTGCTGCAGGTCAGCTCTACCATCTCTGCAGGACATTTACACCAGAAGATGCAGGACCAGAGCTCTCAGGATTATCAAAGACTCATCTCATCCCAGCAGTAGCCTGTTTCATCTGTTATAATCAGGCAAAAGGTTTTGTAGCATCCTGGCCAGGACAGAGAGACTCAGAAGACGTTTCTATCCTCAAGCCATAAGACTGTTAAATCAGAACATGCCATCTCATCCATGACCCTCCACAAACTTAGACTGAACTGTAATTGTACCATGCCATCTACCCTTACCTTGTTTTGGAAATTGGTCTGTCCTTTAACATATGCACCTGTCTAACATTGGTTTTGCACAATAATCACTACACTATTGCACTTTAACACTTAATTCTACTTTATTTCACTTAATTTTACTTTATTTATTTATGTCCTATTAATAATAATAATTCATTACATTTACATAACGCTTTTCTCAGTACTCAAAGCCCTATCCACACAGGGAGGAACCGGGAAGCGAACCCACAATCTCCCACAGTCTCCTTACTGCAAAGCAGCAGCACTACCACTATTATATTGTTATCTTTTAATTTAGGACTTTTTCTTAATCTAACTGATATTCTTCTAACTTTGCACAGTTTTGATAAGCAGATCAGGATGCATTTCACTACGTGTTGTCCTGTATAACTATGCATGTGACAAATAAAGAATCTTGAAGACAGTGTGAATGAGGATGCAGACATGAAAACATATGTCTATATAATTAAAGGATTTCAACATGCATCTTGTTTTTCACAATCTGCCTTGGTGATCTACCAGGTGATTTCTAGAATCATTTCAAAGGTAATTTGTGTTTGCATCACTTCAAAACCTGCACAAATGGTTGGAGATGAATGAAGCTAGACATCTGAGAATGTCATGTCTAGGAAATCCTTATTGTAGTGCAACATCTGTTCCAGCAGAAAGAATTTTCTCTACATTGGATGTTAAGCAATTGTGCACTTGTCTTCAAGCAGAAGCTGATGTGTATCTTTTTGAACATAAACGTAGACATTTGAGTCTTATTAAACAAAATTTTCATTCAACATAAAACAAGTATAATTTCTTCATCCCTGGTTTATCCAGGTAGTATTCCTGTGTTCCTTCTTCACACAGAGGTGCACTGGCCTGACATGTGATGCATTTTAGATCACACATGTTTTAGTGTTGCACTGCCAGTCACTCATGTACATATTGTGAAAATGAATAGTCTTGACACACAGATGTGTACAGATTTGAGTCCAAAACAGAACTGAATAGAAATGGAAGTTGTCTTGCTTTTAAATCATGTCAGTGGAAGTGATGTCATCAGGGGCCCGGAACCGGAAATGATTTTTGGGGGCCAGAACTGGAAGTAATATCTTTCTGCCTGGAAACCGGAAATGACATCCTCGGGGCCAGAACTGGTGATGATGTCACCGGGGCGGAAACTGAGATGATATCATTGATATCAGGCAGAATTTCCTGTGTCTGGTCAGCAGAGATAAAAGAGAAAGGTTTACTGCACCCTGCCGCCCCCTGGCCTGGCATGGAAATACCTTCTTTCGGTCCTTCTAGCTGCCTCCCATGCGCACGTGTGTGACAATATCTAACTAGGAGGATGGACAACGGAAACTAAGATGCTCATTTAAACCCAGCTGCTTGTCTTTCCTGAGATGAGTTTATGTTTTTAATGCCTTGACTGCTATGCAATCTTCAAAGTAAAAAGACAGGCAGTTTGTTGTAGTGCTGAATGCTTTGGACTTCAAACCCTGAGGTTGTGGGTTTAAATCCCACTACTGACACTGTGTGACACTGTGTGAGCAAGTCACTTGGCCTGTCTGTACTCTATTTGGAAAACCAAAAGAAATGGAACCAATTGTATCACAAATGTTGCATGTCGCTTTGGAAAAAGTTGTCAGCCAAGTAAGTAAATATAAATTAAATGTGTGTGGTAACGATCACCTCATTCATTCATAAATTAGTTTCAGGGAACTTTTCCTGCTCTTTGTAACTCTAATCTTCAACATGCCACAAGGGAACAGTGTGTTTAAACACTAATTAGCTTATGGAAGGGTGACTGGTGTGGCTTGAAGCAAATTAACTGCAATTAAACAATAGGAAACCTTGTTCTGCAGGGGAAAACAAAGGCAGTTCTAAACTGTGAAATGGCAACTCGCCCTTTCAGTGTATTTTGACAAAGATCTTTTGGCCGAAGAGATATGTTTTACTTCAGATTTTTTATATTTCTGTGGTGATAAGTCATTTGCTTAAAGGCAAAAGTGGCTACAACTTGCTTCAATGCCCTTCTTTGTGACTTTGCCAATTTATCTCTTTTTGATATTATCAAAAAGGTTACATTTTCATTAATTTTTTCCTGCAGCCAGTTCTTCATGCTCTCTTGCCACTTAACTGGCATCACATGACTTGTATGTTTCTATATTACTGAAAGAAAATAAACCTGACAGAAGAGCAAAATATGCTCACAACTGCATTATGTGTGAAGTACTCCAATATTATGTACAGTATATGCACATGGCAAAGGGTGGTCCCTATTTTCCGGCCTGTGGAGCTTACACTTCAGCATAATATGCACATTATTTTTAATTCCAACGCCACATTTCAATTAGGCCCTATTGCCTCTGGACGTATTTACAACAATTTGAGGTTGCAAGAATAACATGTTATTAGTATACCACCTTTGCAACCTCTCCAGCACTTGTGTTCTTTGTTGTAACTGAATCTTGCGAATTTCAAGGAATCATCGTTCCATTGTTCCCTTTTAAAAGAAGAAGGTGTAAATTTAAACTGTGAAGCCAATTCAATAATAGGGTCTTGGGCGATTGCAAGGGGCAGAGTTACAGTCAGCTCATGTCCTTCAGAAGGTGGAGTGCCTCTCGCAATGCCTGAGGGACCTTCATCTCCGTCAGACAAATTAACTGTATTGGGAATACGGGAACTAATACACAGCGTAGAGGCAGTCGGACTAATATTATCCCCATCCATAACCAAGCCCTCTTTTAATAAAGGAGTAGTAATGTTTTTACCGCAGTTATTATTAGACCAGTCCCGCCCGAGTATTACTGGGTATGGTGGATCAGGCAACACAGCCACAACTGTGTTTTTCATGACGTGGTCCACCGAAATGATACATGTAGCGGCTTTGTAATAACGGGTCTCTCCATGAATACATTTCAGACTAATCTTACTGAGCAACCATTGTAATGGCGAGCAACAATAGAGATGTTACTCCCGGAATCAAACATCACGGTGACATTATAACCATTAAGTACAACTACTCCCGTATACGGAAAAGATAAAGGGTTGATTATAGCACAGTACCTCTCTCCCTTTCCCAATGAACAGTCCATAGGCTCCGGAGTAGGGCAAGCAGTAAATAAATGAGCTACCCCCCCACACTTGAAACAGCACGGTGGGTAGATCGGCTTTTCTTTCTTACGAGCAGAGACTTCAGGAGGAGAGCGGGTGGGCTCAGAGTAAGATACACCAACCTGTCTGGTTAGGCGAGATTACCGTTTTGACCCTTCTGATTTACAGACCGCCCAATGACGCTCCACTACTTCTACGAGGCTATCCATGGTGGTTACCTCCTGTTACCAGAGGTTACCGGACTTTCTGGGCGAGCTTTTCGGGAGAGAGCATTAATAAATGTCTCCACACTCAGGAGTACGGCCATATGTTGTGTACTATTAACATTTGGCCTTAGCCAACGGCCCACTTTGCCCCAGACCTCATACACTTGGGTACGAATCAATTGCTCCGGATCGAACCTCCACTCTCGCCACTCCCTTGCCTGCTGTGCTGCAGATACACCGTAGCATTTGAAAACCTCTTTTTTAAGTAGATTTTAGTTGGCGGCATGCTCCTCAGTTAGATCATAATAAGCTCTCTGCGCTTCCCCCTTCAGATAAGGTGCCAGAATGTATGCCCATTCCGTCTCCGGCCATGAGTGGCACTTCGCGGTGCGTTCAAAAATCAAAAAGTAAGCCTCCAATTCCTCCAACTGGGTCCTCGTATCACCGAGTTGAATCTTCACTTGTTGTAATTCAGTCATTATAGTGTTCAGTACACTATTAAGGTCTTGTTCCTCTGTCATCCTGGAACAGTAGAGTCCTGCCGGCTACGCCAATTGTGATGAAATAAGATTCACAAACAATTATAAAGTTTGGGGATTTGCCCCGTATATTGCTAGAATGCAAAAATGGTCAAAAAAAGATTTCAGAAAAATCATACATTTGACGATATGCGTAGGTCTGCTGTTCGTTTCTATACAGTAGGTAATAAAATGGCCGAAGGAAATGATGTGGCAGGAAGTTTAAGCAGAAGTGATGTCATCTGGAAGTGACGTCATCAGTGAGGGACTGGAAGTGACGTTATTCAGGCTAGACGGAAGTGACATCATCAGTGAGGGACCAGAAGTGACATCATTCAGGCTGGACGGAAGTGGCGTCATCGGCGAGGGACCAGAAGTGACATCATTTAGACTGGACGAAGGTGACTCAAAACGGGACCGGAAGTGGATTTTGCTGGGAAGCCATTTTCTATGGCAGAAGTTGTTGATGATGTGTGTGAGTTATTTCTCTTCTCTGGTTCTAGAAAAGTAGGGAGAAAGGCATTAGTACCACAATACAACCCTTCGACTGATAATAAATGGCTCACCTTTGGGCTTGTTGACTGCCTCCCAAGCGCACGTGTGTGACAATAGATAGATAGGTAGATAATAGTTTATTTGCCCCAAGGGCAATTTTTTACATTTTACTCAAGCCCAAAAATTTTTATGATAAACAACAACACCTCTCAAATACTCACAAAGAATTATAAAAAAGAAAAATAAATGCAATATGTTGAAGGGTATTAAGTTTGGTAATAAACAATAATCTGAAATTATACTTGACCTGTTCCACCTTTCTCACTTGGGAAATGATGGGTAATCATTTCTAGTGTATAAAAGAATTAGAGAGAGTTGAGATGCGAGTTATGTGTGAGGTACCAAAAGGCAAGCATATGGAAATGGAAAAGAGAAAATGACTTGACAAGATCTAACATGCATGTCCTGTTTGAGTCAATGTGATTTTCCAGTACTTTTATTTTCTTTTTCTGTTATTGCATTCATGGAATACTTTTTTGGACTTAATGTAATCTATAATTCCATTCAATGATTTGTAAATATCTTTGTGATGGCGTTACTGTAATGCATTTATTAAAATTATTACTGCAAAGGGTTGCTGTTACTTTTTCGACAACTTGTTTTTGGATGTTTTTTCATTAAAATGCAGACTAAAACAGGGCATCACAAAATATTAATGATGGTACTCTTAAAAGATATTTGCATGTGAACATGTGAAGCTTCCCTGCAAGTGGATGCCTTTCCAATTTGTTCCAGATTTCAGTTAATGCATCAGCATGCCACATAATAATGAACACTTATTTATCGTGACTACTTTAACTTATCCTACCTTGCAGAAAATACATTTCTGGGCCAGATTTCCTAATCTCTGTATAAGACGGTTGCAAAGGCCTTCTGTTCTGGGCTAACCTAAACCATCTGTTTTAAGGCAAACCTGCTGCATACATGGAGAAAGAGCTTAAACTTTTTTGATTAGCGTAATTGAACCTACAAAAATAACTTCGTACAAAGAACCCATTAAGGGAGAGCAAATAGTTCCGGGACTATGCCACTAGGAAAAGGATTGTGTTCTCAGATGTCCACCTGAAACACGATCATTCCTTGATAAAAAAAATCTGTATTATTTGTACCACAGTACATTAGAACCTTTAATAACCAGAAACAGCCAAGAAAATGATTGTCATATTGCTGTCCCATGTCTAACTGTTACAGGACAATCAGGATCAGTAATAATGAGGTCAATTAAACCTCTAGCTTTTACAAGGTTCTGCATTCAAACTAAGTAGAATGCAGGAGGAACCTTCTCATCACTATTGCTGAATATTTCTCTCACATATGGCTGAGCACTACAACATAAAGAGCTCTAACCGTGACATCATACAAAGCTTAAAAGGAGAAACAACTCTTTGAAAACTATAAAATCAACATAATAATATCAGAGAACCTCTAAACAAATTTAGATATGCAAATTCTAGGTTGCCATTTTATTGTGTTTTGTCTTCCTTGGATCCCACGTTTCATATCTGCAGTGGATTCAGAAAGTACTGAAACCTCTTCACTTTTTGTACACTTTATTGTGTTGTAAATTTATATTTCAAATGAACAATCTACACTCAATAACCTATAATGACCAAGTGAAAATATGTTTGCAGAAAGGTTTTGGAAATTCATTAAAAATTCAAAACTGAAATCTCTCCTTACTTTTCATATTCAGACCCTTTGCTGTGACACTTCTGATTGTGGGCAGGTCCATCCTGTTTCCTTTAATTATTCCTTACATGTGTCTAGAACTTCATTGGAGTCCACCTTTGGAAAACTAAATTGATTGGACATCACTTAGAATGGCCCACATCTGTTTCCTTAACATCTCAGTATTCACACTGTGTGTCAGGTCAAAATCCAATCCATGAAGTCCAAGAAACTCTCTCTAGACCTCTGCAATCAAAATGTGATGAGGCATAGATTAAGGCAAGGGTATAAAACCATTTCTAAAGCTTTGAGTGCTTCCCAGGAGCACAGTGGCCTCAATAAGTGTGAAATGAGTAGTCTGGAACCATCAGGATTCTTTCCAGTAACTGGATAGAAAGGGCCTTAGTCAGGGAGGTGAAGTAGTACGCAATGGTTACACTAACACAGCTTCAGAAGTCATCTACTGAGATGGAAGAATCTTTTGGAAGGAAGACCATCTCAGCAGTGCTCCACCAATTAGGATTTTTATGGACATATATTTTGCTCTTATTTAGAGTTTTGGAACATGACAATTCCACATTTCTTTTTTATTGTTGTAAATAAACTTTATCATAGTTAATTTTCTTATATTGAATCTTACTACAACATCATGTTGTTTTGTCACAGGCAACACTTTTTGTCTGTATAACAACAGCATTGTCGGGAGATGTCATACATGCAACATTTCAAAGGTCGGCCATTTTGCCAGATAAACCCAAATGACATGAATGCATTTCTTCTGACTTTTGGGACTATCTGGCTCTTAACCTTTTTGATCAACTTTGGCTAAGATTTTTTTGGTTCTCCTTTATAGTTGGTAAAAGTACAGTTTCTTTTTTGGTTATGAGTTTTTTTGCATGTTTCTTGACTGTCTCTTCTCCTGATCCTGTTCACTAAATTATTCTCTCACCATTTCGAGACAGTACACAGGGAAGCATGATGCTTGCAAAGGGTGGAGTATCTTAGCTAACACATCCCAAAATGGTGTTGTCCATGAAAACAATGGTGAAGTGATAGAACAAAAATTTAACAACAAAATAAAAGTAGAATGTGTCACAAAAAATTATATAGGCTCAGGACAAATGAATAAAGTTAATGAGAATCATTACAGCTGAAGTCAAGTATTTTCAAGAGAAATGTCTTTGTGTTTACTATATCTCATTCTTTTCTCCCCATGTGTTTGTGCTGATGTTGCTATGATGCAACAGGAGTCAGTTGTTTTGTTTTAGCCAGGATTCACTCCCTGGCTGATGTTTATAATCATTTTCCTTTATTGTTCATTTTTCAGTTGGAAATTTTTTACAACGGTTATTTCCGCTGTTATTGTTCTCTTCATTTATCATCATATGTTTAATGTATTGTTATTTCTGTTATGTTTAAGAATTTCTGTGTACTGTTTCTTTATATGTCATAGGATGGAACCCCAAGAGGTGGGACTACCCCTTGCATCACTGCATGGGACTGACACAGCATCATAAAGGACAGGCTGGGAAGTGTAATCCCCCTGATTCACTGAATGTGCTTTGGTGGAGTGTGGTTTTTCTGTGAATATTTCTCTGTTTCTTTGAATTTACTGGATTCTTCAAGTCTTTTTTGCCTCAGTTTAAGGATTTTGTGTTGGGACTTTTCATTCTGATTAACAAGAGGCAGTAAAAAGAAAATGACCAGGACAACCAAAATTAAAAAAAAACAAAAACAAAACAACTTTGAGACAAATGTAGAAGACATTTAATTTGGGTATGTATACTGTATTTTAGAAAGAAATCCTGTCCTCAACAGAACCTCTTACAATCAAGAACTAGGCAGGAGGAACCTTGTCAATTGTGTCGTTTATTTACATTGCAATATTGGTTTTGCATATTGATTTTTCCTGTATATCAAAACAAGAAGTCAATATATTGCCCAGGCCTAGTGGAGTGACATTCATCAACAAATAACAACTTAAGCAAGGAATAGCATAAGACTGGAAACAAATACCTAACTCAGCAAGCCACTGGCTCATGTTACAGAATTGTAAAAAAAATAAGGTCAGAGATCTGTTTTATAAACAACTGAATTTATATAAAAGAGCTCATTAATGCACACATTTAATCTGATTGGTTCCTTGGCTTACACCCAAATAACGTATTGAAATAAAAGTCTATTATATTACACTGTTGTTCTCACATCTCTTAGGTTCAGCTATTATCCTTGAAGTTGCTGTGTATGTGACAACTGTCCAGTCTTGTTATTAACAGGACATCTGCTGATCTCTTAATCATCTCCTAGTACATTTTGTACATTACATCTGCCTTCTTCCTAGTACATTCTTGTGTTTTATTTACTTAACCATTTCAGTAGCTCTTTTCATGACATTTCTAAAACAAATACTTATGTATTTCAACGTGCACCGCAAACCAAAATACTTAACTGTTGTTACGTCCAAATTATTCTCTCACACAAGGAAATCTTTTGTCAAAGCTAGAAGGCGATCAAAAAATCAAAAACAATAGCAAGTAATCATAAAAACAAGGAAGGACTTAAAGAAGATGTTTTGATGCAGGGAAATAAGGTTAATCCGTCAAGCTCAGTTACTCCACAAATGTTCGGGATGATCTTTCCATCACTGCAAAACTGACACCACGAACAAATTCTGCGAAAGATCGCCATAGAGAAGGCATAAACAGAAATCTAAGGGTGTCATGATAGAATGTGATTAAATAATAGATTCTCGACAAAATTGAACCTCAAAATTGAATTCCTTGAATCTCAAAACCTTATAATTCATATATCAATTGATAAGAACTACCGAGGAAATTACTCAAAAAAGTTATAAAATTGGAGATCATAGCACTTGTTTGCTTTCAGGAAACACCTTCTGTCTTTTTTATGTGATCCTTTGAGCATTTTGTCATACTTATTTTTATAAAGATTACTTTGCTTCCCATCTCTATACAAACCAGGGCTGTATGGATTCCTAGTGAGAAAATGTTGATTATATTGTGAGTCTTTCCCGGACACCACCAGTCGGAGACCACATCTTTATAAAAGACACACGTTTATTAAACATTAAATAAACACAAAGCCTCACAGCACACAAAATCAATTCTCTCAGTCCTTGGCCGCCTTTCCTCTCCTCCTGGGAGCTTCGTCCTTCTCCCAAATCCCGACTCTGGCTCTCTGACTGCAAGGAGGCGGCCCCTTTTATTCCCGCCCGGATGTGCTCCAGGTGGCTGATGATGTCCATCCGGCAGCACTTCCTGGTGTGGCGGAAGTGCTGCCCTTTCAACCGGAAGCACTCCGGGTGTCCCTGGCCGATCCCTCCGCCATCTTGCTAAGTGTGGCGGAAGTAATCACATCCAGGTCTCCTGATGCTTAAAGCGCCCCCTGGCAGTGGCCACGGTTCCCAATAAGTCAAATCATCTTTGTCCCTTTCTCATGGTCCTCTTTTTATCCAGGGCGGCTGCCCCCTTGTGCCCCGGAAGCTATTCATGTCTCTTTCCAGTCCCTCCAGGCATCCCGGCCAGGTAATGACCTCAGTCATCTGTGACAATATATAATATATATATATATATATAAGATATATATATAAAAATATAATTTTTTTTTTTCCTTTGGCCCTGTCTAGGCCAAAGTCATCTGTGGGAGCAGGCAGTCAGGCTACTTGAAAGTCAACTGTATCTGTGCAGGGTTGTAGGGAGTCTGGTCTGCTTTTTGAGTCTGTTTTGGAGAACTTATACCACTAAGTTTACTGCAATCACAGCAATTATAGGAGGTTGTGCCGGGTGACGTCATCAGTGCAACACTGTTTAAACTAGATTGGACTAAATGCAGGGATTATTATAAAAAAATCAAAGAGCTTTGTGGTAGTTTGGAGACATTTAAAATACTTTTTAAGCAAATAATTTCATTTTTCTGATTTTGATTTTTGCTTTCATTTTATTTTACTTTTTCTGAATGTTCGCTGTCTTGGTTTTGACTTTAGTGCTCCTTATCAACTGTGATTTTGTCTCACCTATCTCTTGATCCATTTACACTTCCTTCCAGAATAGAGCCAGAATAGTCAGGTAGTCATAGCAAATTGCCAATGATGGATCACTGCTCTAAATATCATAGTGTGCCCTTCTTATCTCCAAAAGGCATGATTGGACTGAGATTTGGTAACTGAAGATGTAACAAGAAAATGATTTCACTGTCACAATCAAAGAGCACTTTCCTAGCTATATAGAAGGATGCATTATACTGCTGAAGAGGTGTGCTTGATTAGAAATAATGTTAGGGGTGGGATTAGGGTAGGGGACGTGAGCAGCTTGTGTACTGGCACACTGACCTTTTATTTAGAAACTAAATATATTTCCAATTTTTTTTAGTTACTTTAGTTACTTAGAGAAAAAGAAAAACCAAAATACTAAAAAATATTTTTTTACTTCTCGTTAAATCCACTAGGACAATAGATGTCCAATGCATCCATCCAAAATCTCTCTTTTTTTTAATCTGAGAGTTTTGGTCCAGTAACTCTCATGTTCCAGGCCAAACATATATGGAAAATGATTAGGTTGTGCAAAATGTTTATATAAGGAAGTATCCTTTCCATGATTTTCCATTAACCTCATATGTTGAATGAAACGTGCCCTTAATGAATTCTTTATTTCCCCTACATATATCATGCCACAAGCTGCACATTGAATACCGTAAATACAACTACTTGAAACTAATTGAAAACTCTGGTAAATGGGTAATCGTACATTGGAAAACATGTTATAAATAATTTTTTATGTACAAAAGGTACCACCCAACACATTTATTAACTATTTTAATTGTACAAGATGCATGAACTAAAATGTCTTTTAAATTTTTATTTTTACGATATGCAATAGTAAGTCTGTACGATTGTAGAGGTTTGAAAGACTGTTCAACCTGAAAGAAATAATTACGAATAATCTGTGTAATATATTGTGCCAGGGAGGAAAATGTAATAACCAATAGTAAGAGATTTTTATTTTCTCTTTGAGTAATTTGGGAAGCAGGTAGTGACACATCTATTAAAGAAGGGGATCCAACCAGTGACGTAGCAAGGTCTAGTGGTACCCGGTGCGGAGTTTAAAGTTGTCACCCCCATGTCCACCAAAATGTAAAATTAAATTTATTGAGAAAGCAATTTTTTTATTCAGTTGGTAATGTAAAGAGGGCATAGTGTTAATAATTTTGTAAACAATTTTTTATGAATAAAAAAAAAGTAAAATGCCTTTTTATTAATAAGTCAGTTTAATGTACAATGTAAGAAATCTTTTTTCATAGTGATAGTACCTAGTGCATAACTTTATTTTTATTATAATACAATTAAATGAAAACTCAATTGTTTACAAGTTTCGTTGTCTAGGCTCTAATCCAACAAACTGTACTTTAACATGATACTTAGAATCTCTTCTTTCTAACTTTTTGTTCTGCAAATTTTGAAATTGCATCACCAAAATCGATTGCTTCAGCTACACTATTTTCAATTGACAAAATGGCTAAGCTAGAGAGTTGTACTTGGTTCATAGTGGATCTGAGATCATTCTTGATTAGTTTGAGTTTCAAAAAACTCCTCTCACATGATGCAACAGAAATGCATAAAGTTAAGAAAAATCTTAACGCTAAAGTGAGATTCTTAGGCGTGGAATTTCTGTAAAAAAAAATTTACGCCAAATCGGCAATTAACCAGAATTGTGACACATGATTTCGTCGTGTGTCCCGGCTCGTATATATAGGGGCCTTAAGATAGTGGGATGGTGAGGGAGATATTGTCCGTTCGCTCGTAGAACGATCCTAAAGTAAACTTGTTTACTTTTGGTCGGTTCTAGAGCGGACACTACCTACCCACCCCACTGTCTAAAACATTTTGCGCCGACTATATTATTATGAAATTCGGGTTAAAAATATCATCTTGTTGCACAGAACGACTTGGGGCGATGATATATTTGTGGCAGGGATGAGATAATGAGTCACAAGACTGGTTGTTTGTTTACTTGAGTACCAGCACAGTTCAAAAGAAACAAGACAGAACACCCCCTTCCCCCACGCACCACACAATAATACTAAATCATTACAGCATCACATCGTTCACCCGCAATTTGCTGCAATTAGGGATTGTTAAAGCCCATGTAAATTATTTGACATGTTATTTTATGTAACAAAAAGGTGCATTAATACAAAACCGGCAATTTTTTGTCACTCCCTCAGAGCTGGTACCCAGTGTGGGTTGCACCCGCCTTCCTACACCACTGGATCCAACCAGCTGATCTTGCCCCATCTGTTGTCTTTCATGCCTGTGCTGTAAATAATTATGTGAATCCCTATTTGCCAAGATTGAATTACCATAATTTTCATCCAAATTAATATTAATAACAGGGACCTGCGAAAGATGTCATAACTCCTCCGTATTATAATCAAGTAAAGAAACACACATATTAATATTAGGCATCAGATTCCCCATATTAAGATTAGGCACCCGGTCACCCATATTAGGATTAGGCATGAGTTTGTAAAGTTTAAGATCAGGCCAAAAATCAAATGACTTAAGATTAGGGGCAGAATCCCAAGAAAGCCCACCCAACAAAAACTTTGTACTTTGAGAATATGGCCAGAAAATCAATGAAAGCATACCCATCCAATGAACCTTAAGATTAAGATTATGGAGGGGTAGAACATAAATTAAATATAAGGCCCTGTCTTGCAAAGATTCACTCATAATTCAATTGTTATTTAGGTAGAGTAGATTGATGTCTCAATAAGGCAAAGGAAAAAGAGGAAGATCAAAAGAAGTCAGGAAAGTCTTATTAAACAAATGTAGTTGTGTGTCAGCTTTTATCCCGCCACATCAAAGAATCCCTGTAATTTATAGCTGAGAAAAGAAGGTATGTGAATGAATATAATGTTGCATTAGTGCAACAATGTTTTCCAAAATGTACTATACAGGTCATAAAATGATTTATTTCAAATATCATATATACATACTGTATGTCTCTCTTTTTTGTCAGTGTGACTTTGACATCATGGACGAGTAGGTGCATACTAATTCAGCATAAGCACGAACACTCAAGAATAAAACTGAATAAAAAAAATTCACATCCACAATCATACCCAGTCATGCACACCACTCACACCCACGTCCACAGTTTTCGCAGTCCCAGTCTTGTTCACACACAAGATCTGACACTATTTTCAAATAAAGAGGTACCACGTCTTTATCTGAAAACAGCGTCAGATCAGGGGTTTGTTTTTTCGACAGGGTTGTGGGAGCATGAATGTGACTGAAAGAATAAAACTGAAAAAGAAAGCTAACTTTTACAAGTACTATAAATTTACACCGGCTGTTACAGATGCAAATCAAATGTATGTTTTTATTGTATAATATTTACCATAAGAGCAGCTCACTACTCAAAACGGTAAATTTGGGAGTCAGCTGGTATTGAACCAGCGACCTCTTGATTAGGAGTTAGCAGTGCTTACTGCTGCATCATGCAAGCTGTCATATCAACAGCCAACCCTAACCTGCTTTCTTTTTCTTTGGTTATATTCTTGAATATAAACTTTGTTAAACTTGTACCTTTTGTGAAAGTGTTTATTTGATATTTGGACTTCCGGCTTCAAACATTATACACTTCATGTCTACATTTTGTCAGTTATTACTAAAACATGAAAAATGTTTCTGTTTTAACGATGTGTTTACATAGATTATTATAGAGAACAGACATGAAGTGCACTGTATGTATTCCAAATGACGATATATTATTTACCCTCTACAACTCCAGGCACTTCACTCCAAGATAAACACTGAGAACTGAAAAACTTTGCAAATTGAGCTGTGGTGGTGGGCGCCAAGCTTGCTGCTTGTTCTGATTGATAAATTTACAACACAAAAGACACTGATGGAGAGGTGTGAAGGAATTTATGGTGAGCCAGGATTATGAGTTTTTTCGTAGGCTTTGGGAATTCTAGTGTGAATCCTATAGAATCTAATTATTTTAGATTTGATAATTACCCAAAATGTGTGCTTTGGACAAAAACTACAATGAGTCACAAGAACATGAGTGACAGTGGATTTAAAGTAAATTTTCGAAACAAAAATTTTCTTGGTATCTGTAAGTGATGGAAAATTAATTTTAGTGTTCAGAAAGGACAAAAGTTCATAACTAGTCTTGGCCTGTAACTTAATTGCTGGGTGGTGTAAGTTCACAATGTCCAAAAAGGCCTGGAATTCCTCCTTCATATGCATCCAAATGCCAAATATATTATCCAAATATCTTGGATAGTTCATAGGGAGCGTGTGGCATTTTAAAAATGCTGTCTGCTGTCATTCTGACATATAAATGTTCACATACAAGGGAGCAAACCTTTTACCCATTACCGTTCCATGAGTCTGAAGGAACATCTTACCGTCAAATTCAAAATCGTTACACATCAAACTATGTACAAGAAGATCCAGTAAATAATCATCTGGTCTATTTATGTCAGGATACTGCTGAAAAATGTTCCACACTGCCTGCAACCCCAATTGAATATCTATATTAGTGTACAGAGACTCCACGTCCATAATAAACATAAATGCAATAGAAGGGAATTGATGTTTTTTTTATAATCTCTTGGAAATGGAATGTATCCCTATGATGTTGTGAAAGTGGATTTAGGAAATAATCAATATATTCTGATATTCTATATGATTCTGAAGAACAATCAGACAATAATGGTCTACCTGAGAGTAACTGAAAAGGAACAGTCCAAGTCCCTGGAGATTTATGGATGTTAAGGAGCAGATAAAACTTGAGTATCAATTGAACAGATGGGTCAGTAAAATATCTTTTTTTGTTTTGAAGATATAAAATCTTCCTTAACCAATTTAGACAATATATTACAATTTTTTTGTTTAGTTTTAATTTGTAGAGGCCTTTCAAGAGGCTGATATCACTTGATGTAAGTGTAACTGTTCTGAATGTACGTTGGAAGAAGATGAGGGAAAAGGGATCTTCCTCAAATTCTCCGGATCACCATCAGAGGAAAGTATATCTTTATTAATAGAAGATTCAATTTTGAAAAATCACCCCCTGAATGCGGTTAGGGTTAGGCATTTAGATATTGCTCTTTTTTGTTAAGGGTCCTTATATATGTCATGGAAACACATGTTACACAGCTGGACAACAATTGCCAGTGTATTGATGGATTGTTTGCTATATTACAGTCCCCTCATTAGCATAGTGTACTCACTCTAGATGAGACGGTGAGAATTTTATTAAAAAGCATTAGGAGAAAAAACATACTCAAACCTTCTAGCTAGAGTCATTACCAAGGGTCAAACTGATCTGTTGTCATGTTTAAAACAATCAAAAATCAAAAGCCTTTACACCAAAAACAAGTTAGTTATTTAATATGGAAAACTTTTAGTTGTAAGAATCACACATCAACACTATTATTGTCCTAAACTATTGTCAGAAACACACACATCAACCCTTATGCACAATACTCTGTACAGTACACACAGGTGGTTATGAATAACATTGCCATAGCAACAACTGGCACAATAGCTTCAAAATGGTGGAGTTTTTAACACTAGAATTACCAGAGCCAACGAAAAAACTTGTTGTCTGGCGTAGGGTGTTTTATTGTGATTGTGACTGAAAGAATAAAAGTGAAAAAAATGCTAACTTTTACAAGTGCTATAAATTTACACCAGCTGTTACAGACACAAATCAAATGTATGTTTTTATTGTATAATATTAACAATAAGAGCAGCTCACAACTCAAAACGGTAAATTTGCGGAGGAGATGGTTTCGAACTCACGACCTCTAGATTATAAATCAGCAGTTCTAACCACAGCACCTGTTGTATTCCACTTGCACCTTTTGTGAAAGTGTTTATGTGATATTTGGCCATTAGCCTTCACATATTGTACAGTTCATGTCTACATTTTGTTATTTATTACTAAAACATGAAAAACGTTTCTGTTTTAATGATGTGTTTACATAGACTGTTGTAGACACAAAACACACATCAAATTATTTCCCTTTACAATTCTGGGTAGCTCACTCCCAGATAATCAGTCAAGGCAGAAACTGGGAGAACTTCTTGCCCGTTCTGAGGCAGTGGAGGGGGATGTGGTATTGCAGGCTGCTTGCTGCTTGGGCTTATCCACACATTTAGAAGACAAAAGACGCTGACGGAGAGGTGCGAAGGGATTTAAGGTGGGCCAGATTTACAAGTTTTTTCGTTGGCGCTGGTAATTCTAATGTTAATAATAGAACTCCTTTTTCAACTTGTAAATGTTTTTTCTGTATCTGTTCTGCTAATTAGTCATTCTTGTTTTTTGTTTTGGGCGATTCTTCATTATTTTGAAGGTTAAATGATTTTTGGACCATTTCATCTGCCATCTTGGTTTTCATGTTCTTTGGAGATGCTATTGTTAGGACATCTTTGTTAGGGCTGCGTCCTCTGAAGTCATGGCACCAAGAAATGGGTTAAAAGGCTGTTCTAGTTTTGCCTATCTCACCCAAGTTGAGGATTCAAAACTCTTTTTTTAATTTCTTTCAAAATCTTTTACTAATGAAATTTTTGTTAATGACTTCTTGTTTTTGGACTGTGATTTTGTCTCTTGTTTTGGTTTAGACCCTCATTCTTTTTGATTCCCCCCTTTTTTGACTTTCATCTATTCTTCTAGCTCATTTTCAAACCCAGTCTACAGATATAACAGGGACCTGCAACCAAACAAAATGGTATAATGGGATAAATAGAAATAAATGACAGAACAAGATTTCTTGGGTCAAAAAAAAAACCTCTCCTTATAGAAGTTCCCAAAACGCCCTGCACAAAGGGCATAAAAATTAAAAACACCAATTTTCTATGAAAATAGAAAAAAACATTTTCTGCACTTAGCAGTGTTTTTCCAGCATTTTAGTTGAAAGTAGATTGTTTCCTTTCCTCCAATATGCTATCCCGGACCATAAAGGATGAGCTCTACGTGATTATATATATCCTCCTGTGTCCTTGCTAAACTCTGCTATTTACTGACTGATTAACCTATTTGTTACTCTGCACTAGTCGTGTCAGCCTTCATCTAACTGTTCCATAAGTGGTCTGTTTTTAGCCACAGGACTGCAGTTAAATTTATTTTTTAAAGATGGCTTATCGTTGATTCATCTCTGATATCCTTTTAGAACTGGGTACCTGTTCCTGATATACACAAGCCAAAATGTCTCAGTCCTACTTTCATTTCATATTTAGAGCAAACAAATCTCTTTCCGGCCCATTCTCTTCCTCACAGTCACATACAGTACATAAACACAGTCCATGGGGAATCTTGAAACTAAGATTAAAACTGCCATATTACCAATTAAAACTATAAAATGACATTAAAAACTCAGAATCAATGTCTCCATGATGGGACAGTTAACTTTGTGAGCTGGAATGTTAAAGGCCTGAATCACGAATTAAAGAGAAAGAAAGTATGCTCTCACCTAACAGGCTTAAACGCTAAAATAGTATTTCTACAGGAGACCCACTTACTAACCAAGGATCAGTTCAGATTACAAAAAGACTGGACAGGCCAAATGTTCCATTCTAGCTTTATAAAGAAAACTAGAGGGGTGGGAATTCTCATACATAGAACAGTTCCATTTGTAGCATCAGAGGTAGTGTCGGACCCTGAAGGGAGATATGTGATGGTCATGGGCAACTTATATAACAGTAAAGTGATTTTGATAAATGTTTATGCACCCAATGTTGATGATAAGGAATTCATGCAAAATCTATTTGCATCCATTCCCAATGTGAACACTCATAAAATTATAATGGCTGGGGACTTTAATTGTGTTTTAAATCCACTCTTAGATAGGACTCCTGTGACAGGGGGGGCGACATCTAATACTGCAAAGATAATTACACAGTTTTTAAATGATCACAACTTATCAGACTCCTGGAGGTTTCTTAACCCAAACTCAAGAACATATTCGTTCTACTCACCAGTGCATTATAGCTACTCAAGAATTGATTATTTTTTTATAGATAATAATTTCCTGCCTACAATTAAATCATGCAAATATGACACAATTGTTATCTCTGACCATGCCCCTCTAGTCTTGGAGCTAAAATCAATAAGCCCCTCGTACTCACCTCGCAGATGGCGTCTTAACCCTCTTTTATTGGCAGACGAGAACTGAACAGAATTTATATCCAAACAAATCAGCTTCTTCCTAGAGACAAACACGTCCACAGAGGTTTCTGCAGGAACACTCTGGGAAACTCTAAAGGCCTTCTTAAGAGGCCAGATTATTTCATATCTTTCCCATAGAAATAAATTAGAAACCAAGAAAGTGTCAGAGCTAAGAAATGAAATTACTAGAATAGATGAAGAACAAGCCAGGCGTCCAAGTGAAGCTCTTCACAGGAAAAGGCAGGCCCTGCATACAGAACTCAACATCTTAACAACTAAAGAAACTGAACAACTTATTTATAAGTCTAGACAGCATTACTATGAACACGGAGAAAAAGCTAATAAGCTTTTAGCTCAACAAATTCATAAACAAGAAGTTCACAATGCAATACCAGTAATCACCAACAAGAATGGAGAAGAAATCATCGACTATAATAAAATAATGCACACATTTAGAGATTACTATAAGTCTTTATATTCCACTGAGCCCAAAGAAGACAACACGCAATCTAATGCATTTCTGGATAATTCACAAATACCACAAATAGATGCTTTAAGTGCTGAAGAACTAGATAAACCTCTAACGCTAACAGAATTACTAGACGCTATAAAGTCACTACAAAGCGGGAAATCATCAGGCCCTGATGGTTACCCCGTAGAGTTTTATAAGAAATTCTCCACTCAGCTAGCTCCACTCTTATTGGTAACATTTACAGAAGCTAAAGACCACCAAATACTACCTCAAACATTTCGACAAGCATTAATCACCGTCTTTCCTAAACAAAATAAGGACTTGTTACAATGTGCATCATATAGACCAATTTCACTCCTGAATAATGATGTTAAGATACTCTCAAAAATCCTAGCTAGAAGGATGGAGAAAGTGCTGCCCTCGGTAATATCACAAGATCAAACTGGATTTATTAAAGGCCGACATCTATCTTCAAATCTCCGACGCTTGTTTAATGTTATATATTCACCAGCAAAATCAAACACCCCAGAGATATTACTATCATTAGACGCAGAAAAGGCATTTGACATGATCGAATGGAATTACCTTTTCACTGCATTGGAGAAATTTGGGTTTGGCCCGAATATTTGT